>NW_027645672.1:0-179599 GCF_949357685.1 Gobio gobio | reverse complement strand
ACATACTGGCTGCCTGTTTTACAACAGGGCTAAATTTGCATCACAATTGTTAACCCTCCTCACCAGTGTTTGGACATGATTTACACAGCCACAGCTAAATTCAGTCACATAAATTTGATTTTCACACAAAGTCAAATCTCCATCTGCCTCACAAAATGTCTTTACATCTAGACTGTATTACTACTGTGAATTTCTTCAAGTTATTGTTTGTTTTGTTTCTTTCTTTTGATTTACTAAATCAGGTATTATTTGTCTCACCAATTTAAATATCAAAAGGGTATTTCTCATCCTTACCTAGTGAAAAATATTTAATCAGTGTATTGTAAAAATGCATTTGATTTTGAATTTTGTTGATTTTGATTTTGAGTTCTGAGTCTTTGTATTTTGTCCATTTTACAATGTAACAATGGTTTTGGACATTAATTCAATTGAATTTCTGTACTTGGTTACACAATATTTTGCTGATACTCTAAATGAAAGAGGGGTGTAAACCCAACAATGTGATTGTTGTTTTGTTATGATGCAGATTATTTAAATGTTTCTAGAAATAATGTAAGAGCTTGTGAGATCTTCTTTTTATTCTAAACCTTGACCACTTTATTAAATACATCGATTTAAAGGCTTATTGCCAGAGAATATTTTAATCTGACCATATCAAACTTCTGACCAATGACAAATGCCAATGACCAAATGACAAATGACAAAAGTGTATGCTATTTTGCTGTTTGTTGGGCTATTTGTTACAGATTCCTGCTGCTCGAATTCACCTCCTGTGTTCTGCCTCAGAAAGAGAGACAAGCGTTTGTTCTCATCTTCAGTGACTGTTCTTGAGGTGTGAGGTATTCAATGGACGTTTTGCATATCATTGATCAAAGAGATTGCACCACACCATTTGATGAAGTTCTCAAGCAGGGCTGTAAGGACTGACAGACTGTTTTTCCAACATGCCTGGACGACAAGTCTGAAGATGACATCTACACAACGGAAAGCATGTCTTTGTTGACTGTGTCACCTCTGGACATTTTATGAATGTGGCCAAATGTGCCAAGGGGGGACTGAAAGGATTGAAAATAATCAAAGATATTTGATATTTGATATTTGAAATCCAACAAAGAAATTTGCTTTTCTGTTGTCAACACATTTGCTTAACAGAAGGACAAAAGGCAGGCCTGTAGGCCGCAGGGGGTGCCACACCTTTTACTGTTGGGGAAGTTTGGTCTGATTGGTCAGTTTGAATGTTATGTGTGAGTTTGGTCTGATTGGTCAGTTTGAATGTTATGTGTGAGTTTGGTCTGATTGGTCAGTTTAAAAGAATACATTTGGTTTCAGTCACATGGTCAAGGAATAGATAAAAGGATTGGAACTGTGTCTCTCTCTCTTTTTTCCTCTGGCTCTTGAAGTCATCTGGGCTTCTTGTCTTTGCTCTCTTCTTCTCTCTCCCCCACTCTCTCCCCCCCCCTCTCTCTCTCTCTCAGGTAACATTGTATTCATGCTGTGTACGATTAATGGTATAAGTTTATCATCTCATCCATCCATATTGAAACTATTTTAAGTGTAACCATAACCAGATTTTGTCATTAAATCCTTTCTATTACAAATACTGTGCTAACTAGTTTTGATTTAGTATTGACTTTGAAGTGCTCCCTATTGCAATACAATATAGTCACATTATAGCAACGCTCTCCCACATATTTTGCTATTGTAACTGCGCTTATCTCCGTCGTTGGTATGAGTTGCAGTGGGTGGAAATAGACAAGAAATGTACAGTTTTCTTCCATCTCTCTGATAACGTTTTTTAGTCTAATGGCAACCCTGTAGATTGAACCATCTACAGGAGTCCACTCTAACACCTGCCGCACTACGTCCAGCCTCGCCGGTCGAGCATTCGCCTCCGCCGGCCAGGCGGCGTCAGCGCTACACTCCATGGCGGTGCTTCAGGTCTTCCAGGCCAAACTCCTCCGTTCCTTGGACGAGTCTGTTCCTGATAGCGAGGCTCTGAAGGATCTGCGCGGCGCCACTGACTTGGCCCTTCGCGCCACCAAGGCCAATGCTCAGGCGATCGGCAGATGCATGGCCAGCCTGACGGTGTTGGAGCGCCATTTGTGGCTTAACTTAACGGAGATGAAGGACATGGACAAGACCGCTTTCCTGGACGCGCCCATTTCGCCTTCAGGATTGTTTGGTTCCGCCGTGGTTGGGTTCACGGAGCGCTTCACTGAAGCACAGAAGTCAAAGTCAAAGTCAAAGAGTTTTATTTGTCACATACACAGTTACATACAAGTATACAGCTGGCAGTGAAATGTATTTGGTGTTGTGCGAGTCACACCGAGTGAGAAGAAGGCTTCGCAGGCAATGCGACATTTCCTGCCCAAGCGTTCCAGCTCCTCCGCTAGCCGTCAAGCTAAAGCTGGACCAGCCCAGCCCACCAAGGCGCCGCCTTCAGCTCGCCAGCCTCACGCTGCTTCCAAGCCCGGTCAGCGTTCCCGCTCTACGAGCCGCAACAGACCGCCGGAGCGTCGAGGTCCACGACCCAGCAATGTGTCGAAACCTGAGCCTCCGAAGCCGTCCTAGCCAGAGGTATGAAGAAAGGGTGGATAGTGCCCGCTTCGGCCGGTGCACCGCCTCGCTCTCTTCTAAAACGTCCCCCAGCTCCCTTCAAGGCGGCTGGGAACGCCATATCCACAGCCAACGAGCCCGCAAGCAAGCGCGCTCGCCTGTACACAAACACCGTTTTTACGGCGACCCATATGAGTCACAAAAAGAGCTTTTTCTCTGTAGGCAGTGTGCCAGCATTAAAGCATGTACCCCTACACTCAAGCACTCCCCCATGTTCCCCAGCCCCCTGCACTCAGGTGGCTGGAAACACTATTCTCACAGCCAACGAGCCCGCACTCAAGCGCGCTCGCCTGTACACAAGCACCAATACTCTATCTTCCCCGGCCCCCTGCACTCAGGCGGCGGGAAACAATTCCCTCATAAGCGCCAACTTAGAGCAAGGTTATCGGGCCACCGAGTCCCTGTTACTCAGCGACTCGCCCCACAGATTAATTCAGCCCCTGGCTTCGAAGGCCGAGGCCTGGCGGGCCATTCCCGGCATTTCGAAATGGGTGTTGAACATAATAGAATGAGGTTACTCGCTACAGTTTGCTCGCAGACCACCGCGCTTTCGCGCCGTGGAAGAGACAACGGTGAGAAGCGACAAAAGTCACGTGCTTCGAACCGAGATATCAAAACTGTTAATAAAGGGAGCGGTAGAAGCCGTACACCCCTCACAGAGCGAGTCGGGCTTTTACAGCCGTTACTTCCTTGTACCAAAAAAGGACGGTGTTCTAAGACCCATCCTAGACCTCAGACATTTGAACAAAGCCCTTATGAAGCGCCCGTTCAGAATGTTGAGAATGAAACAAATCCTCGCGCACATTCGCCCGGGAGATTGGTTTTTCACTGTGGATCTAGAGGATGCCTATTTCCACATACAAATAGCCCCCCATCACAGGCCATTCTTGAGATTCGCCTTCGAGGGGAAAGCATACCAATACAAGGTGCTACCTTTTGGTCTATCTCTAGCCCCTCGCACGTTTACAAAGTGCATGGAAGCGGCGCTAACCCCGCTGAGGCTTCGGGGAATGAGAATTCTCAACTATCTCGACGACTGGCTCATAATAGCTCAGTCAGAGATACAGCTATTAACCCACAGATCTTGGCTTCTCAACCATTTACAATGCTTGGGACTCAGAATCAACGTGGCAAAGAGTTTATTGTTTCCCACACAGAAAGTTTCGTTTCTGGGAACAGTATTGGACTCGCTGTCTAGAGATGAAAGCGGTCACGATATCGCTAAGAGCTTTCCTTCCGTACATAAAACACCACCATGTCCTGATCCGAACGGACAGCAGATCGGTGGTAGCCTATATAAATCGCCAAGGCGGTCTGAGATCTCTCGACCTGCACTCAATGGCGGAAGAAGCCCTAATATGGGCAGAGCACAATCTGAGCTCGCTGAGAGCGACTCACGTGCCAGGCATTCTGAATTTGGGTCCGGACATGCTGTCCAGGGGCAAAGTGTCCCCTGCAGAGTGGTCTCTTCACCCAAATATAATTCAGATAATTTGGGGCAAGTTTGGAGAGGCAAAAGTGGATCTTTTCGCCTCACAAGACAATGCTCAATGCCGAATATATTTCTCCAAGCACGAGGATGCGTTGGCCCACGAATGGCCCAACCTTCCTCTTTATGCGTTTCCCCCAATCTCAATGTTACCTCAGGTCATAAAGAGGATCAGGGAGAGCAAATGTGCTGTGCTTTTAATAGCCCCGCTTTGGAGAAATCAACCTTGGTTCTCACTGCTGAGTCAGATGTCAGATGCAGCTCCGTGGCCGATCCCGCTGAGGAGAGACCTCCTCATGCAGGCGGAACGGCAGATCTGGCATCCCCGTCCCGATCTATGGGCGCTTCATGTTTGGCCCATCAACGGGTACATGAGAACCTTTCTGAAAGCGAAATGAATACTATTACTGAAGCTAGAGCCCCCACAACTAGGCGGCTCTATTCAGGCAAATGGTCAGTCTTTTCAGACTGGTGTAAAGCGCAAAATCTGACCCCACATGATTGTGCAGTGTCAGAGGTGCTTATATTTTTACAAGAGCTTCTGGACGCGGGTCGCTCCCCCTCCACGCTCAAAGTTTATGTGGCTGCTATAGCAGCGTATCACATTCAAGTGAACGGACTGTCACTAGGAAAGAGCGATCTCATTGTTCGCTTCCTTAAAGGGGCTAGAAGGCTTCACCCACCTCGCCCCCCTTCAGTCCCTATATGGGACCTGTCCACGGTCCTGGATGCCATGAAGAGCTCTGCATTTGAGCCTCTGCATTCTGTGAGCTTAAAGCTCCTGTCACTAAAGACTGCTTTTCTGCTAGCGATTGCATCAGTTAAGCGAGTGGGTGATCTGCACGCGCTCTCTGTGAGCGCCTCGTGTCTGGAATTTGGGCCAAATGACTCCAAAGTCGTCCTCAAACCAAGACATGGATATGTACCTAAAGTGCTTTCAACTCCGTTCAGAGCACAGGTCATTTCACTTTCGGCACTTTCATCGCAGTCAGATGAAATGGATGCTAATTTGCTCTGTCCTGTCAGAGCGCTGAGAATATACATAGAGCGTTCCGCTGCTTACAGGCAAACTAAACAGCTCTTTGTGTGCTTTGGCGGCCGCACCCGAGGGTACGCGGTTACAAAGCAGACCCTGTCACGGTAGATAGTGGATGCTATATCTCTGGCTTATGAGTCTAAAGATCTCAGTTGCCCCTTAGGCATTAAAGCCCATTCTACTAGAGGCATGGCCTCTTCGTGGGCTTGGTCTACTGGCATTTCTCTGAATGATATCTGTGCGGCGGCAGGCTGGGCCTCCCCGTCCACTTTTATTAGATTCTATAATTTAGATGTTCCGGCTTTACAAGCTGGGCTTCTTGCTGTATGAACAGATTTAACCCCTTAAGGCCCGATAAGTCCGGCCTGGGTTGAATATTGTTTAAGTCATAAGCATATTCCTTATACGGCCCGAAGTATCTGGCCACTCATTATTCCTGACCCGATTATGTCTGGTCTATACTTATTATTGCACGAATATCGTGTTCATTCTCATTAGGGCCCGACTCAGGTCTGGCTCATTCTGAATTATTGATATCATACTGCGGGCCCACCTAGGTTGGCCTGGGTTTGGTGTCGTCGGCTTTAGAGACGTTAAGCAAGCACTGCGTTTTGCATTGGTCCCCCATAGCGTTTTAGCAAAACGCAATACGAGAGTACTCTCGTAAGGGAATGTTTCGGTTACTAACGTAACCTCGGTTCCCTAAGATGAGGGAACGAGTATTGCGTTTTGCTTGCCGTGCTTGCTCACTTGCTCAGGAGTCGCTTCAGTCGATTAACCTGACTAACCTTGCGAGAGTGGGTCTTATATACCCTAGGCTATGCAAATTCTGTTGCCCCTTGTGGCGGGAATTTGGAAGGACCTGATTGGTCCGTCCCGCCCAGCGGTCTCGCTATAGGTTGCTGCAGTTGCAGCGGCACAGCCAATCAGCACGCAGCTGCTTCCTGCTGAGAGTTGTGCAGCTGCACTGCGTATAAAAGGTATTTTTGGATAAAAATTTGCTTCAATATCTCGAGGAAAGGAATTCCCCCATAGCGTTTTAGCAAAACGCAATACTCGTTCCCTCATCTTAGGGAACCGAGGTTACGTTAGTAACTGAAACATTTTACTACAATAACCATGTTTTTTTGGTTTTATTTGTAGTAAAACCATGGTTTATTTTCGTGAGGGAAATACACACAAACAGTGCCTTGCCTTTGAGTTTTGGTGGTGTGTGTGTGTGTGTGTGTGTGTGTGTGTGTGTGTGTGTGTGTGTGTGTGTGTGTGTTTACTCTAGTTGAGTGATAGACAAATGATCCGTCAATCGATCTGGAGGAATTCGCACCGTTTCAAAGCGCTAAAGGTCAATGAGAGATTATGTCAGATAAGAAACCACAGCTGTGAAGTCGGACATTTTATACTTCCTGTTCTACACATAAAGGTACACAGTTCATTTACTCATACAAGCAAATTAAAAATAACGCCTGTACTTTCCTTGTAGGGCTGCTGTAACGGAGTGTTTACAAAGCACTTTTGTTACATGGCAAGGAAAAGCCAAGAGAAAATGTGATTTAATTTAATTGTTGGTGGTGGTATCATTGTTGTCATATTCGTTCTGTCCAGTGTCTACTCTTTGACAAAGTGGGTGATATTGATTACATATTATTGGTTATAGCAGCCCTTTGGTTTGGTTGATGTTGAAATCAGTAATGAAGAATTTTAAAAGTCTTGTGCACAAAACTGCATCATCCAGACACATCCAGTCATCAAGAATCAGCATATGAAACTAAACAATGGTGACAATCAAGAAAACGTCTGATGCTGCAATGCATGCTGGCAGGGACGTGCACAGGAATTTTGAGGGGGAGTTGCTCTGACCTAAAAATAGGGCACTCCCCTATCAAAGGAGAAGCCGCCTATTAGGGGCCATTTCAACAAAAATCTTCAGAACTTCTTTCTTGTCGATTCCTATGTCCTTCTGCAGACAAGCAACACAAACTCAATTCCTTGCTACAAACACCTGAGGCCGCACAAGGAAATCATTAATTTTGCACTGACATGAAGTTACTGAAAAGTGTATTTTTGTTTCAGCCCAAATATTTTTGTATGATTAATGTAGATTAAACATAGAATGGTCTGTTGGTCTCTTCTGAGTTCTCTAATGGCTCATGGTTGAGCGTGTGGAAGACATTTGTATTAATATGCTTATTTTATGCTTATGGAATATTGTTAGGTTTGCATGGTTTGTAATGGAATTTCTAATACATTTAAGATATTCATTACATAAGAATAAAAGGGTGTTGGTATGTGACAGGAACATTCACTTAAAGATAGAATGTGATAAACAGGTCTGTTCAGGAATGTTGTTCATTTATTTTTCTCGAAGTATATTTTGATTCAGTCGTTTGAGTTTTCATTTTCACCATCTGCCTTTTGTTGAATGAGACACATGAGTTTGTGCATTCATTGGTTATCCTTATAATAAATGTTTAAACTGCACTTTGCCTCACGTGCCCCGCCCATAGCCGGTGACAATCCTGCCCTATTAGTATAGACACAGCCCTGAGTGAGAAGCACAGAGTCCGCTAGTTCTGTATTCTCACTGTTGCAGCTGGAGTTGTACAATGTCTGTGCCAAAGAGGCATTAGAAGTGTATAATTCATACATTTATTATGCACATGTAACCCCTCCAGTTCGAACCGCCAGCTCCAAGCGGAACGACTGACAGATAGCAGTGAAATGTGTTTGTGTTTATAATTTCATTTGATGTATTTTACAAGAGCAAGACAAATATAATTCTTATGTCTATGGCACACTAAAGCTATTCGTTTGCACGGGCTGCACACTAAAGCTAGGCACATGACTATTAACTAAATCAAAATTAATTCAAAAGCCATAACCATAATAACATATTACTTAACAATTAGTTAATAGTCATGTGCCTCAACAAGTAAAGTCATGACATAATAATTCCTTTGCAAATGGTTAGCTAATGATTAATTAAAGCGGACAACTGGAAGTTGAAATGCATGGCTTTGACCCATTGTGGTAATTAACACATTCATTTACATTATTAGTTAATATAATATGTTATTAGAGAATTAATACAACATGACACATTTAACTAATAACAATTTAATGATATTAATCATATATAATGTTCATCAGTTTCTGATGCAGTAATCATTAATGGTTTAGTTCTTCATGAGTCATACATTAACTTATGATTATCTGTGCATTAGTTAAGCATTAATTAATGCATATTAGTGCACCCGTATTAATAATTGTTACCAGCTATTCCTATACCCATCATTTTCTGTCCATGAATCAGGTGCGATAGAAAAAAAGAAGTGTGTTGTTCCTGCATCAAGCTCACTTTTCACTGATCCTTGTGCTGGAACTCATAAATACCTGGACGTGACTTATGAATGTTGGCCATGAAGTAAGCCAGTTGCTTTATATGTACAATTTTCCAAGTTTAATTGAACTATTAATCATAAAATTCTAGCTTTAGACAAGCTATTGACGACATATTGACGATAAATAATACTCTTTGTTGCTGCTGTTTTTTTTTGTATCTTATAAAGGTGGATTGCGAAGACGTCTTGCCAACTAAGTGCTTAAAATTTGGTCTGTTCTGATCCATGCCAATAAGTATCTGGAAGTGCCGTACAGCTGTATATAATTGTGTTTGTGCAGCTGTATTTTATGTTTTGTGTGTTATAAACAGTGTTGGGAATAACGGTGTTATAGATAAACGGCGTTACTAACGGCATTATTTTTTCAGTAACGAGTAATCAAACGAATGACTGTTTCTTCCGTTACAACGCCGCTAGCGTTACTGAGAAAAAAAATGCGGCATTATTATAATTGAGCTCACTGAAGCAGTTTTCATCCGAACAGGCTTTCTGTCAGTCGGACCTGCACGCGCCAGCCATGCGTGTTGGGGAGTGGGTTGGGTGGTACACATAACTGATGATGATTGGTGGGTGGGAGACAAGGTTGAGGTTGATGGGTTGAGTTCACACACACACCTATGACGCACACGCATATGCACAGTCAGTGATGGCAAGTCCAATGACTTCAAAGGTAGCTTTCGCAAACTGGAAGTATAAGCGCTACTTTTCCCTCGTTGAGGTGAAAGGTAAGAATGTTTATGTAGCGTGCAATTTATGCCCAGGAAGAAAGAGTCTCTCCACGTCGGTGGCCAGTAATTCTAATCTAATGAAGCCTCACATCATCACAGCCTGGTCTCATTGCGAAAATGTACCTCTGGCAACGTTTTTGCAAACCCCAAAATATGTACCAATATGTACATATCACTGCAGTTTCAAAGTGATATGTCCACTGGGTGCCGCCAAAAGCTTCGGTTTTTTCCCGGAACAGATGAGCGTCAATCTGACGTTTTGTGACATTGTTTTTTTAACGTACACCTACACTAAACCCTAAACCTAACCGATAGTGTTAACAAAAGCAAATGTGACAAAAATACAATAGTAACCATGTCTTGTTAGCTTCTGTGAACTCATCTTTGAGCTCTTTTATCATGACTTGTCTTTCACGGGATTCGTACCTGAGCTTTCATTATTACAAGTACAAATCTGTACCAGCTGAGCTACTGAGCAAACTTATTATATAAAAAAAGCCGAGCATATGGAGCACATTAAGTGACGCAAACTCCAAAATTTATTAATTTACATGGAAAAAAAAAACGATAAAAAGTGCTTGCTGTTTTACTGCCTCTAGTGTTCATTAGGGCCCAAGCCCTGAAAGGGCGCAGAGCCCTATTGTTCTTCCTCTGTTTCTTATTAGGGCCCAAGCCCTGAAAGGGCGCAGAGCCCTATTGTTCTTCCTCTGTTTCTTATTATTATTATTATTATTATTATTATTATTTTATCGACTTCTCGGGCACTTTTGGGGCCCTTACCATGCTCAAAAACTCTTGAAACTTTGCACACACATCGGAATGCGCGGCCATCAGAGCCGGGCTGAAGCTGGTACCCGGGCGTGGCAGGGGGGCTCGACAGCGCCCCCTAAAGTGGGGTCTGAAAACTTGGTCTATATATCAAACACACTTGCACGTACATGTATGAAACTCGGTACACATATAGACCTCATCGGGCCAAACAACTTTCGTGCTCTAAGTTACGTGTCAGCCCAACAGGAAGTGAGCTAATATGGGTTGTTCTGAAAACACATGCTCTGGAATTTAATATACTCCTCCGAGGCCATTGTTTCAATCAGTGCCAAACACACTTGCACGTACATGTATGAAACTCGGTACACATATAGACCTCATCGGGCCAAACAACTTTCGTGCTCTAAGTTACGTGTCAGCCCAACAGGAAGTGAGCTAATATGGGTTGTTCTGAAAACACATGCTCTGGAATTTAATATACTCCTCCGAGGCCATTGTTTCAATCAGTGCCAAACTCGGTCAGCATGAAGTCAAGACACAGAGGATGCTAAATTGCGAACGGATTTTTGATATCTTAAACGGTTTGGCCGTGGCGAAGCAACAAATTTATGGCGAGAAAAGGTAAACAGGAAGTGTGTAATAACTTGTGCAAACATTGACTGATTTGGATGAAACTTCAGCTGTGTGTTCGATGTAAGAGGCCGATCACATGGATATGACTTTTGTGAGTCAAAGTTATAGCGCCACCAACTGGCAGCAGGAAGTGTGTCACTTTCAAAAATGCTTTGAATCACCATCTTATTTTCACACGATTGACTTCAAACTTCATCAGTATAATGTGAAAACATGACAGATAGAGACATATGAATGAATTCCTGATATTTCAAATAATGCTGCCATGGCAACATGTCAAAGTTTAATAATGTTTTTGGCTGTTTGTGTGCCCTCCCCTCTATCACCAAAAGGGGGCAGTGTTGTATTATTTTTGAAACTCCCTTTCTCTCTCTCTCTCTCTGTGCTTGCTTATGTGATTTATGAGGACACAAATGTGTATGATGACATGGGTATTGGTATTACAACATAGTGGTTAATGTGGACATGAACTATGACACTATATCACTACAGGACTCATTTTCTAAATCACATTTGAGTTACAATTCTTATCATCTGACAGCCGTGATTTCATGTACTCATTCAGACAGAACTCTTTTTTTAAAACAGAGGAGTGTGAGTGTGTTTTCTATACATGTGCTTTACAGAAGGTCATGTGCTGTGTTTGCAAAGATCACTTTTGACACATTTGTCT
The DNA here is from genome assembly GCF_949357685.1 of Gobio gobio. Taxonomy (NCBI): domain Eukaryota; kingdom Metazoa; phylum Chordata; class Actinopteri; order Cypriniformes; family Gobionidae; genus Gobio; species Gobio gobio. The sequence continues at coordinate 168,255 of NW_027645672.1, read as the reverse complement.
TTAAATTCATTATTTACTGACATAGTTCAAATTAATTTTTTAAAAAAATTCACATTATTTTCTACAAGTGTCTGTTTATAAGTGTCTTTTTTTCACAGAAAGTTTTTGTTTGAACGTGAATATTTGTATAATTCAGGGTCTGAGTTTTTACGTTCTCCTCGTAGGTGATTTATTCAATCTCCACCAAACTCGGTCAACGTGAAACGGAAGCTTAACGCATTAAAAATATTTAACGCAAATAACACAGCGTCCGTTTTTATATCCATTTTTGCTTAGCGTTACATGATCACGCTCCTATTCATGTACATGCTTCCAAGCGCGACAAGACACAATAGAGCGCGCTGTATGCCAGTGTCCTGTCTGTGTGTGTGTTAGTGTCCTGTCTGTGTGTGTGTGTGTGTGTGTGTGTGTCCTGTCTGTGTGTGTGTGTATGTGTATGTGTGTGTGTCAGTGTCCTGTCTGTGTGGATGCGTCTCATGTCAGCTATTCAAGGGACACTGACACACACACACACACACACACACACACACTCGATGCATAGATAGACTCGCGTCAGTTTCCTGCTCACATCGAGTTCTCTTTTGCCTAGGGTTGCCAACTCTCACGCATTTGGCGTGACACTCACGCTTTCAGGCTCTGTCTCACGCTCTCACGCTGCCCAACTTAATCTCACGCCAAATTGCCAAACCTGCTTTTGATATTAAACAATGTCTAAGCTTTTACATTTTTTAAAGTTTGAATGCGAAATTCAAACAATAAATAGCGTTTTGGCGCTAATATGGCATAACAGTTAAAGCCAGAGTGTTGAAAAACCATACGGAGTTGCGACATGCTCTATCATCTCCCGGCGGCGCGCGCAGTCGTGCTTCACAGAAATCTCAATACTTCTAGCGCTGTGTCAATACATTTGAATGGCTTGATACACAACAGCTCCACTTTACAGGGGTTTGCAGCAAGTTTTGGTAAACAGTACAGCATAGTGTGCATTGATTATTACATCAACCATACAGGATCGTTTTATAATGGAGAGTAATGCAACAATGTTAACATTAATGTTAATGTTTTTTATTGTACTTAGCCTTCAGGTATTCCATACTAATTGGTCATACTCATACTAATTGATGGTCAAATGTGACCATACACCTTAACTATTTTTCAATTAAATAAATGTTCTATATTTTAGTTCAATAATATTTATTGAATATTTTGAGGAGATCTTTTGGTACTAAATACTAGTTGTGCAATATTTATTGTCAATAATGACCACTTAAAATATTTTTCTTCTAATATTTGTATTATTTGTATTACAATTAGTATAGTAATAAGGTTAAATTAGAGAATTATTTTTCAAAGAGGCAAATTAGAGTCATTTTGTGGAGTCAGCCTGTCATTAATGTTCATCAAAGAACAACGGGAACAGAGAAAATTGTAGCTTTAATGATGATTCATCTATATTTCATTTATTATTTATACAGTTAAGGAAGGTTTGATAACTATTACATTTCTGTATAACAGGGAAGGCCATGGGTAAATATAACATTTATTATTTTCATTTATTATTTATTTATTCCATTTATTATCATTTATTATTACTATACTCTCCTTGAAGTTTACTTCCCGCTACTTTTTCCCTCTTCCTCCCAACCGCGGCTGCAACTGTCTTCTTCTTCTTCGATAGTAGCCTAAGCCAGTGTTTCCCAACCTTTTATCAGTCATTTTATCATACGTTACGCTAGGGGTGTAACGGTACAGATTGCTCACGGTTCGGTTTGTATCACGGTTTAAGGTTCACCGTTTCGGTACGGTTCAGTATTTGCTATGTTCAGGGAAAAAAGGACTACTGTCAAATAAAACAAAAGAAAATAATAAGAACAAATCATTTAAATACAAGCAGCAGCACAAATAAATACTATTGAGCAAAGATACTAATAAAATACACTATGCTTTTCAGGTTTTTCAGGTACGTCTAACATTAGTTTTCAGGTACAGAAATTGATCAAATGTAAAATAACATTGCATATATGACTGTATAAATTAAAGATTAATCCTATTAAACTTACAAACGTTATTCAATCAAGAGCAGTGAGTGATGCCCTTGTCTTTTGTTTGACATTAAACAGACAGCAGTAAAGGCTACTGCCCCTTTAAGACCTCGGATATGCGTCGTCTTTTCTGGACTGTATAAAGCTTACTTAAGCCATATACAGACTATGTCTGCTAGAATACTCATCAATATGTTGACATACTTTTTGCGTGAGTTTGTCCATTCAAGAGCAAGACTTGAAAGAGAACTCAATATTTGCGCGCTGAGAGACGTGTGCGCGCTCTCGGATGAGTGCACGGAAAATTTTCTCACAGTGCGCGCGACTTCTCATTTGCGTCTTCTGGCACTAAACCAGATAGTTGCGTGTTCTGAGTTAACACAATCAGAACGGAAAAATACGGGATATTTTACGGGAAAATACTAAAACGGGAAGACAGCGGGAAAAGAGCTAAAGTACGTGAGAAACCCGGAAAAAACGGGAGGGTTGACAGCTATGGTGTGTGTGTGTGTGCGATATGTAGGCTTAGGGGTAGTGTAGGGGGATAGAATGTACAGTTTGTACAGTATACAAACCATTAAGTCTATGGAATGCCATCTGCCTGTCTTTCCCCTTCCCCCTCTCTATCTGTGTGTGTGTGTGTGTGGGGGGGTCTCTCTCTCACCCTGTTAGTTTGTGTGTGTGCCTTTCTCTCAGTCCTTCCCCTCCCCCTCACTCTCACTCTATCATTGTGTGTGTGTGTGACTTTCTCTCTTGATCATAATTTAACCCTTTCATATAGGCTATCACAAATAACTATCACTTGAAATAAAAACGTCATGTGATGTGTTTGCCAAGATCACGTATGATGCACATGTCTTTAAATTAATTATTTACTGATATAATATAAATGTATTAAAACATAAATTTCACATGATTTTATAAAAGTGGCTATTTATAATAAACTTCCATAAAATGTAGACACGCATCTTACTCTTACCTGACACTGATATTAAAATCATCTTTGCAGTTTCTGTGATTTGGCTCCATTTATACATTTTTTATTAAAAAAAATTTATTGGACCACCCATATTGAAATTAAAGCATGTTTTATGGTGCATAAGATTGGTGCACAAACGGTAGCTAAGGTAGCTCAAAAACACATGAAGAGAAGTGTTAGAATAAAACAACATCAGCATTCGAATGGTATTCTGAACTCATTCCAATTTGACCTTTGACATAATCTGACATGAAATTCTTATAAATTTAATTGATCTCATAGATGTGGCTGTTGTGGTTTGTGGTCATAGCAGCACCAACTGCTGCAGTTAATGTGGTGAATTCAGATGACTTTGACATAGTCCTTTTATGTTTTCCCATTTTAAATGCCTATTGCCTGCCGTGCACAGTTAAACTGATGCCACCGGGGTGGCGGTGCCACCGGCTTGGGCCCGTCATCGCTGCTCGCAGCTTTAATTATTATTATTAGGGCCCAAGCCCTGAAAGGGCGCAGAGCCCTATTGTTCTTCCTCTGTTTCTTATTAGGGCCCAAGCCCTGAAAGGGCGCAGAGCCCTATTGTTCTTCCTCAGATTATTCTTTGTTTTTTTTTTATTTGTTTTTTTTATTTTTTTTTTCGACTTCTCGGGTACTTTTGGGGCACTTAACATGCTCGAAAACTCTTGAAACTTCGCACAGGCGTCGGAATGCGCGGCCATCAGAGCCGGGCTGAAGCTGGTACCCGGGCGTGGCAGGGGGGCTCGACAGCGCCCCCTTAAGTGGGGTCTGAAAACTTGGTCCATATATCAAACACACTTGCACGTACATGTATGAAACTCGGTACACATATAGACCTCATCGGGCCAAACAACTTTCGTGCTCATAGTTATGCGTCAGCCCAACAGGAAGTGAGCTATAATCGGTTGTTCGGAAAACCCATGCTCTGGAATTTAATATACTCCTCCGAGGCCATTGTTTCGATCATCGCCAAACTCGGTCAGCATGAAGAGAACATATCCAGGATGCTAAATTGCGAGCGGATTTTTGATATCTCAAATGGTGTGGCCGTGGCGAAGCAACGAATTTATGGCGAGAAAAGGGAAACAGGAAGTGTGTTATAACTTGTGCAAACATTGACTGATTTGGATGAAACTTCAGCTGTGTGTTTGTTGTAAGAGGCCGATCACATGGATATGACTTTTGTGAGTCAAAGTTATAGCGCCACCAACTGGCAGCAGGAAGTGTGTCACTTTCAAAAATGCTTTGAATCACCATCTTATTTTCACCCCATTTACTTCAAACTTCATCAGTATAATGTGAAAACATGAGAGATAGAGACGTATGAAATGGATTCCTGAAATTTCAAATACTGTTGCCATGGCAACGTGTCAAAGTTTAATAATCTTTTGGCTGTTCTGAGGCTCTTAGCATGCTTGAAATTGCTTGAAACTGCTTGAAACTCAACACACACATCAGAGATGTCAGTCAGTACACATGGACAAAGCCTCAGAAACGGGCGGGGATGAGGGGCTCTCTAGCGCCACCTTTTGACAAAAGTGAAGGGCTTCGTTTCATCTACAATCACCAAACTCAGTATATATATTGACCTCATCGAGCCGGACAACTTTCTAATTTACAGTCATTAGCTCCGACCAACAGGAAGTCAGATATTTTGGTTTGAAGGTAAATTTTTGGTTAAATCGGGGTCTGAGTTTTTACGTTCTCCTCGTAGGCGTTTTATTCAATCTCCACCAAACTCGGTCAACATGAAACAAAGATACTGAAGATGCTAAAATGTGAACGGATATTGGATATCTCAAACGGTGTTTCCATGGCGAGGGATTAAATAAGGACAAAAAAGGGGAACAGAAATTCTCTGTCTGCTGCTCTCCCCTCAATGAACACAAGATGGCAGCATTGTATTAGTTTTGAAGCAGGATAAAAAAAAAACTTGTTTCTCTCTCTCTCTCTCTCTCTCTCTCTCTCTCTCTCTCTCTTGTTTGTGATTTATGAGGACACAAATTTGTATAATGACATGGGTATTACACTGGTATTACAACGTGTATGTGTGTGTGTTTAAAAACATACTAAAACAATGTTTTATTAAAATGTAACCAAATAGCTTTAAAATAATCATACTATTTTTCAGATCAATATATTTATTTTATTTAATATATTTCTTCTGAATATTTATTCTCTGTCTGCCCTCCCCTCACTAAAGGGTGGCAGTGTTGTGTTATTTTTTAAACTCTCTTTCTGTGTGTGTGTGTGTGTGTGTGTGTGTGTGTGTGTGTGTGTGTGTGTGTGTGTGTGTGTGTGTGTGTGTGTGTGTGTGTGTGTGTGTGTGTGTGTGTGTGTGTGTGTGTGTGCAGGCCCGTCGCGACAAGGCAGGCAAACCAAGCAATTGCTTGGGGCCTCGAGCTGGCCTGGGGCCCCAAGACAGCGACAGGTTAAGAATAAAATGAAACGACAAACTGTGTGAGCGCCCCATTGATAGTCAATGCAGTAAAGTGCAATGACACTGTTATCGGGATCCCCCTTAAGGGGCCCCTCTCAGAAGTCGCTGACAGCAGCCAGCCAACCACGCGATCTCTGCTGCGGCAAAATACAAAATCTTCGGATTTTAAGCGGAATTTTATGCTTCAGGAAGCCAGAAAAGAAAATAGAGAAAGGAAGAGGAGGATAAGAAAAAACAAGATAGTGGTATGTGATAAATTACACTGGATAAAATAGCTCTACTTGTCTTGTACAAAAAAAGTGTAAGTTTGCAGCAGGTAGGCTAGCAAAAATATGTTTATGTTAGCTATCGTTACCTGCCTGACGGCAAATGCTGCTTGTAACGAACAGTTAGTGCAACTTTTTTTTCGAAAAGACGGAATGACATGAGATTGCTATAGCTTTTTAATAGGTTTTGATGAAAGTGGCATAGCATGCTATACTAACTATTATTTATGCTATGCATAAATAACCTGGAATAGTTAATATAGCATGCTATATTAACAATTATTATAAACATTATTTAACCAGAAAGAGGCAGAGGAACATGATTTTTTTCATAGCTTATCTTAATGTGCTAGTGTCGGGATGTATACGGTAGTGACAGTTTATGCAAATATGACATTATTTTTATGAGTTACCAATAGATCTTGAACAATTACTTTATTCTGTGGCAATTTTTACACTATTACATTTTGAAGTACAGTATCAGGACAACCCACATGTTTGACTGGTACTGTTTACATGTTTTACTGGTACTGCCCACGTTTTACTGGTACTGTTTATTAACTATTTAACAAGGTATTATAGTCATCGGTTGCAACTTTATAATAACCATCCAGATAATGTTTATAGACAGTTTACAAAACAACTAGTAACCCTTAAGTATTCCCAAAGTGTTAGGAATATCTGGTCCGTCTATCTATGTAAAAGTAATGTTTATAGATGTTTAAAAAATGGTTACTTAAAGGTTTAAAAAAAATTTAATGATACAGTGGTGTTTTTTGCAAATGTTTTCAAATTTTATGCACAGTATATGCAACAACAGTATTTGCACTGTAAACCTTTTTATTAATATAAAGTGTAGGTGAACTTAAACTGTATGGCTATGCTGGTATGCTGTGTGTGTGTGTGTGTGTGTGTGTTTGTGTGTGTGTGTGTGTGTGTGTGCGAGTCTATCTATGCGTCGAGTGTGTGTGTGTGTGTGTGTGTGTGTGTGTGTGTGTGTGTCAGTGTCCTATCTGTGTGGATGCGTCTCATGTCAGCTAATCAAGGGACACTGACACACACACACACACACACACACACACACACACACACACACACACACTCGACGCATAGATAGACTCGCGTCAGTTTCCTGCTCACATCGAGTTCTCTTTTGCTCTTGAACAAACAATAACACAGAGGATTGTGAGTATTCTCATATTCGAGTCTTAAATTAGTTAAATAACGTCTTAAATGAACTTAAAGAGTTGTGAGGAAATGAGATGCGCGGGACAGCGCGTGAGATCCACGGCTGTTCTTAAAGTGACAGGAGCACTGATGATGCCTGTCATTAATGTTCATCAAAGAACAACGGGAACAGAGAAAATTGTAGCTTTAATGATGATTCATCTATATTTCATTTATTATTTATGCAGTTAAGGAAGGTTTGATAACTATTACATTTCTGTATAACAGGGAAGGCCATGGGTAAATATAACATTTATTATTTTGGTGATTTAGGTAAAATGGTTTAAAAAAAACACAGCAGAACCACAGCGCATCTGATATGACTGGCATAACGCTGGCGAAGTTAGGGACCGTCTGCAAAGTTACATACAACATTGAAACGTGTATAACGTTACCAAACTTCACTAGCATTTAAAGAGAATGACAGTCATAAAACTGACTGTAAAGTGTTCATCTAGGTGTCAGGTATGATGCACACATTTTGATATTTAATAAAATAAACTGTCAAATCATATGGAAATATGGATATGCATTATTTCACTTGGATACTGTTTGGGCTCTAACACAAAATATGCTTGATTTAAATGCATCGTAGCTGAACACTGATGAGAATATTTATTGAGAATATATTTACAGAGATAATATTAGAGATTATATTTACGACAAATTATTATTATTTATGCGTTATGCGTTGCTATTGACGACGGCCATTAAGTAAAGAAATCCCACAGAATCTAGCTTAAAAAAGTGCTTAGAGCTGCTTTAGTTATTTGTTGTTTGTTTAATTTCAAATATAAAACTTGTTGAAATGTTTTAAGTGTGTGCATCTGTTCTTTTTGAACACTTTCATCTTGTTTGAACAAAACCATGATAATATTGATAACCGTGATAATTTGGGTCACTATAATCGTGATGTTAAATTTCCATACCGTTTCATCCCTACTTTAGTGTGAATAAGTAAAAAAGAACTACAAACACCTTGAATTAAATACTGGCCTTCTGGACTTACAAAATTTTGAGCAGGAAAATATAACTTTTATTTATTTTATCCTATGATATTAAAATTAATCTAGATTTAAATTACATCATGGGTGTGGCTTGTGGTGATAGTGGCACCAGTTGCTGCGGTAAATGTGGAATATTCGAGCGATTCTAAAATATTCTCCTGTTTAAATGCATATTGCCTGCCGTGCACAGTTAAGCTGATGCCACCGGCGTGGCGGTGCCACCGGCTTGGGCCCGTCATCGCTGCTCGCAGCTTTAATTATTATTATTATTATTTTATCGACTTCTCGGGCACTTTTGGGGCCCTTACCATGCTCAAAAACTCTTGAAACTTTGCAGATACGTCAGAATCTGCGGCCATCAGGGCCGGGCTGAAGCTGATACCCGGGCGTGGCAGGGGGGCTCGACAGCGCCCCCTATTAAAATTTGGTCTATATATCAAACACACTTGCACGTATATGTATGAAACTCGGTACACATATAGATCTCATCGGGGCAAACAACTTCCGCACTCATAGTCATAAACTTCGCCCAACAGGAAGTGAGCTATTTTGGGTTGTTCGGAAAACGCATGCTCTGGAATTTAATATACTCCTCCGAGGCAATTGTTTCGATCATTGCCAAACTCGGTCAGCATTAAGACAAGATATTCAGGATGCTAAATTGCGAGCGGATTTTTGATATCTCAATCGGTTTGGCCGTGGCGAAGCAACGAATTTATGGCGAGAAAAGGGAAACAGGAAGTGTGTTATAACTTGTGCAAACATTGACTGATTTGGATGAAACTTCAGCTGTGTGTTTGTTGTAGGAAGCCGATCGCAAGGATATGACGTTTGTGAGTCAAAGTTATAGCGCCACCAACTGGCAGCAGGAAGTGTGTCACTTTTTTTTAAAAATGCTTTAAATCACTGTCTTATTTTGACCCGATTGACTTCAAACTTCATCAGTATAATGTGAAAACATGGCAGATATAGACATATGAATGGATTTCTGAAATTTCCAATACTGTTGCCATGGCAACGTGTCAAAGCTTAATAATGTCTTTGGCTGTTTTTGAGACTCTTAGCATGCTTGAAATTGCATGAAACTTAACACACACATCAGAGATGTTAGTCAGTACACATGGGCAAAGCCTCAGAAACGGGTGGGGATGAGGGGCTCTATAGCGCCACCTTTTGACAAAAGTGAAGGGCTTCGTTTCATCTACAATCACCAAACTCAGTATATATATTGACCTCATCGAGCCGGACAACTTTCTAATTTACAGTCATTAGCTCCGACCAACAGGAAGTCAGATATTTTGGTTTGAACGTGAATATTGGTGTAATTCAGGCTCTGAGTTTTTACGTTCTCCTCGTAGGCGATTTATTCAATCTCCACCAAACTCGGTCAACATGAAACAAAGATACGGAAGATGCTAAAATGCGAACGGATTTTGGATATCTCAAACGGTGTTGCCATGCCGAGGGATTAAATAAGGACAAAAAAGGGGAATGTGTGCTGCCCTTCCCTCAATGAACACACGATGGCAGCATTGTCGTAGTTTTGAAGCAGGATAAAAAAAAACCTTGTTTCTCTCTCTCTCTCTCTCTCTCTCTCTCTCTCTCTCTGTGTGTGGTGTGTGTGTGTGTGTGTGTGTGTGTGTGTGTGTGTGCTTCTGTGATTTCTGAGGACATACATTTGTAGACATTTCATGTGTCCCCGTACATATATTGTTCTCTTCGAGCCGGACAACTTTCTAATTTAACTAATCTAATTTAACTAATTTAAAACTTTCTAATTTTAAATAAAAATGTCATGTGCTGTGTTTGCCAAGATCACATATGATGCATATGCAGGGTATATGCAGGAATCCTGAAGTAAATTTTAATACCTTTTTAAGACTTTTTTAAGACCTTCTCAAAATATTTAAAGACCTCATCGGCGATGAGAACTACTGTTGAGCAATAAAATAAAAATATATAATCATAAGCTATAACAAAAATATATATTAAATTAGGTGAGTGGATAGTTAAAAAAATTTGCAATTACAAAAAGTAATTCTTGAAAAAACATCTCTGGACTAATTTTATAAAATCTAAAAATGTTAATGAAAAGGTACAAATTACTTTGTGTTCTTATTAAATACATTTATAAAAAAAACTATTTATATTTAATTTATATATGAATGTAAATAATTATATGGGCCTACACAAATAATATAACATTTCAAGATTTATAGTTTATTGTAAACGTAATGTGCAGCTCTGTAAAGGGGCAACAAATATATGATAGATACGTGAGAACAAGATTTTTTTTAATCATCTTTAAGTGCACAAAACTATGAAAATATATGAAAGCGCGGCACAATGCGCTTATGCGCATCCCGGGTGCAGAATGATGCGCTTAAAGCAACATGGAGTCAGAGGGTGCAGTGCAGCGCGAGTGCACATTAAAAAGTTCACGGCATAAAGAGACGATGAGCGTTGAGCGCACAAATCCTAGTCTACTATGTATATCGGTCGGTTTCTTCACAGTTTTAAATTCCGGTTATTGTGCGTGTGATGCCTTGTGTTGTCACCCGGGTAGGGAGCACAACATCGTTCAGAAACCGCTAGATAAACTCCAGGAAGATAAATTATTTTATCTGCTTATCAAGTATTATAACGGGAATATATCATCTTGGAGTGAGCTTTACCGAGCAGCTGACTGACTGTAACCAAACACGACGCGCAGTTTGAATGCTGAACGGAGAATGATGGACAGCTACAGCGGAGGAAAGATATTCAGCTATGGAATGGCTTTAGATGACTTTGTACTAGCAAATCATAAAATACTAATAATGATTGCTGAAAGATCATGTGACAATATATATTTCTGATGATTATTTAATTACCACGACATGCCTAATCTGAGCAAGTGACTGCCTGTCTTGAGTTTTGTCGACAGACGGAGGTGGCACGAAATGTGACGGAGGCGGCCGCTATGCAGGAAAAACCATAGAAAAACCCTGCGGTCATTGTTTAAACTCATCCTACTCCAACCAGGAGTCCGCAAATTTACATTTCCCCATTTCGGAGTCTGTTTCGCAACGTGTGGAGGGCGACACATCACCTAACTGCGCATTTCGCAAAATACGTGACATCACCCATAGACGGTGTGCGCGCCCGAGCTGATCTCACTGACATATCACTATTCAGACAGGACTAGTTTTCTAAATTATATTTGAGTTACAATTCTCATCACCCAACATCTGTGATTTCAAATATATTCAAAATAATGTTTTCAGAGATTGAAGTAAAAAAAAACTTTCTCCCACCATTTAGATTTTATTAGGGCCCAAGCCCTGAAAGGGCGCAGAGCCCTATTGTTCTTCCTCTGTTTCTTATTAGGGCCCAAGCCCTGAAAGGGCGCAGAGCCCTATTGTTCTTCCTCAGATTATTCTTTGTTTTTTTTTTTTTTTTTTTTTTTTCGACTTCTCGGGTACTTTTGGGGCACTTAACATGCTCGAAAACTCTTGAAACTTCGCACAGGCATCGGAATGCGCGGCCATCAGAGCCGGGCTGAAGCTGGTACCCGGGCGTGGCAGGGGGGCTCGACAGCGCCCCCTTAAGTGGGGTCTGAAAACTTGGTCCATATATCAAACACACTTGCACGTACATGTATGAAACTCGGTACACATATAGACCTCATCGGGCCAAACAACTTTCGTGCTCATAGTTATGCGTCAGCCCAACAGGAAGTGAGCTATAATCGGTTGTTCGGAAAACCCATGCTCTGGAATTTAATATACTCCTCCGAGGCCATTGTTTCGATCATCGCCAAACTCGGTCAGCATGAGGAGAACATATCCAGGATGCTAAATTGCGAGCGGATTTTTGATATCTCAAACGGTTTGGCCGTGGCGAAGCAACGAATTTATGGCGAGAAAAGGGAAACAGGAAGTGTGTAATAACTTGTGCAAACATTGACTGATTTGGATGAAACTTCAGCTGTGTGTTCGTTGTAAGAGGCCGATCACATGGATATGACTTTTGTGAGTCAAAGTTATAGCGCCACCAACTGGCAGCAGGAAGTGTGTCACTTTCAAAAATGCTTTGAATCACCATCTTATTTTCACACGATTGACTTCAAACTTCATCAGTATAATGTGAAAACATGACAGATAGAGACATATGAATGAATTCCTGATATTTCAAATAATGCTGCCATGGCAACATGTCAAAGTTTAATAATGTTTTTGACTGTTTGTGTGCCCTCCCCTCTATCACCAAAAGGGGGCAGTGTTGTATTATTTTTGAAACTCCCTTTCTCTCTCTCTCTCTCTCTCTCTGTGCTTGCTTATGTGATTTATGAGGACACAAATGTGTATGATGACATGGCTATTGGTATTACAACGTAGTGGTTAATGTGGACATGAACTATGACACTATATCACTACAGAACTCATTTTCTAAATCACATTTGAGTTACAATTCTTATCATCTGACAGCCGTGATTTCATGTACTCATTCAGACAGAACTCTTTTTTTAAAACAGAGGAGTGTGAGTGTGTTTTCTATACATGTGCTTTACAGAAGGTCATGTGCTGTGTTTGCAAAGATCACTTTTGACACATTTGTCTTTAAATTCATTATTTACTGACATAGTTCAAATTTATTTTTTAAAAAAATTCACATTATTTTCTACAAGTGTCTGTTTATAAGTGTCTTTTTTTCACAGAAAGTTTTTGTTTGAACGTGAATATTTGTATAATTCAGGGTCTGAGTTTTTACGTTCTCCTCGTAGGTGATTTATTCAATCTCCACCAAACTCGGTCAACGTGAAACGGAAGCTTAACGCATTAAAAATATTTAACGCAAATAACACAGCGTCCGTTTTTATATCCATTTTTGCTTAGCGTTACATGATCACGCTCCTATTCATGTACATGCTTCCAAGCGCGACAAGACACAAGAGAGCGCGCTGTATGCCAGTGTCCTGTCTGTGTGTGTGTTAGTGTCCTGTCTGTGTGTGTGTGTGTGTGTGTCCTGTCTGTGTGTGTGTGTATGTGTATGTGTGTGTGTCAGTGTCCTATCTGTGTGGATGCGTCTCATGTCAGCTATTCAAGGGACACTGACACACACACACACACACACACACACACACACACTCGATGCATAGATAGACTCGCGTCAGTTTCCTGCTCACATCGAGTTCTCTTTTGCCTAGGGTTGCCAACTCTCACGCATTTGGCGTGACACTCACGCTTTCAGGCTCTGTCTCACGCTCTCACGCTGCCCAACTTAATCTCACGCCAAATTGCCAAACCTGCTTTTGATATTAAACAATGTCTAAGCTTTTACATTTTTTAAAGTTTTAATGCGAAATTCAAACAATAAATAGCGTTTTGGCGCTAATATGGCATAACAGTTAAAGCCAGAGTGTTGAAAAACCATACGGAGTTGCGACATGCTCTATCATCTCCCGGCGGCGCGCGCAGTCGTGCTTCACAGAAATCTCAATACTTCTAGCGCTGTGTCAATACATTTGAATGGCTTGATACACAACAGCTCCACTTTACAGGGGTTTGCAGCAAGTTTTGGTAAACAGTACAGCATAGTGTGCATTGATTATTACATCAACCATACAGGATCGTTTTATAATGGAGAGTAATGCAACAATGTTAACATTAATGTTAATGTTTTTTATTGTACTTAGCCTTCAGGTATTCCATACTAATTGGTCATACTCATACTAATTGATGGTCAAATGTGACCATACACCTTAACTATTTTTCAATTAAATAAATGTTCTATATTTTAGTTCAATAATATTTATTGCATATTTTGAGGAGATCTTTTGGTACTAAATACTAGTTGTGCAATATTTATTGTCAATAATGACCACTTAAAATATTTTTCTTCTAATATTTGTATTATTTATATTACAATTAGTATAGTAATAAGGTTAAATTAGAGAATTATTTTTCAAAGAGGCAAATTAGAGTCATTTTGTGGAGTCAGCCTGTCATTAATGTTCATCAAAGAACAACGGGAACAGAGAAAATTGTAGCTTTAATGATGATTCATCTATATTTCATTTATTATTTATACAGTTAAGGAAGGTTTGATAACTATTACATTTCTGTATAACAGGGAAGGCCATGGGTAAATATAACATTTATTATTTTCATTTATTATTTATTTATTCCATTTATTATCATTTATTATTACTATACTCTCCTTGAAGTTTACTTCCCGCTACTTTTTCCCTCTTCCTCCCAACCGCGCGGCTGCAACTGTCTTCTTCTTCTTCGATAGTAGCCTAAGCCAGTGTTTCCCAACCTTTTATCAGTCATTTTATCATACGTTACGCTAGGGGTGTAACGGTACAGATTGCTCACGGTTCAGTTTGTATCACGGTTTAAGGTTCACCGTTTCGGTACGGTTCAGTATTTGCTATGTTCAGGGAAAAAAGGACTACTGTCAAATAAAACAAAAGAAAATAATAAGAACAAATCATTTAAATACAAGCAGCAGCACAAATAAATACTATTGAGCAAAGATACTAATAAAATAAACTATGCTTTTCAGGTTTTTCAGGTACGTCTAACATTAGTTTTCAGGTAGGCCTACAGAAATTGATCAAATGTAAAATAACATTGCATATATGACTGTATAAATTAAAGATTAATCCTATTAAACTTACAAAAGTTATTCAATCAAGAGCAGTGAGTGATGCCCTTGTCTTTTGTTTGACATTAAACAGACAGCAGTAAAGGCTACTGCCCCTTTAAGACCTCGGATATGCGTCGTCTTTTCTGGACTGTATAAAGCTTACTTAAGCCATATACAGACTATGTCTGCTAGAATACTCATCAATATGTTGACATACTTTTTGCGTGAGTTTGTCCATTCAAGAGCAAGACTTGAAAGAGAACTCAATATTTGCGCGCTGAGAGACGTGTGCGCGCTCTCGGATGAGTGCACGGAAAATTTTCTCACAGTGCGCGCGACTTCTCATTCGCGTCTTCTGGCACTAAACCAGATAGTTGCGTGTTCTGAGTTAACACAATCAGAACGTAAAAATACGGGATATTTTACGGGAAAATACTAAAACGGGAAGACAGCGGGAAAAGAGCTAAAATACGTGAGAAACCCGGAAAAAACGGGAGGGTTGACAGCTATGGTGTGTGTGTGTGTGTGTGTGCGATATGTAGGCTTAGGGGTAGTGTAGGGGGATAGAATGTACAGTTTGTACAGTATACAAACCATTAAGTCTATGGAATGCCATCTGCCTGTCTTTCCCCTTCCCCCTCTCTATCTGTGTGTGTGTGTGTGTGTGTGTGGGGGGGGGGGGGTCTCTCTCTCACCCTGTGAGTTTGTGTGTGTGCCTTTCTCTCAGTCCTTCCCCTCCCCCTCACTCAGGGGCGTAAATTTCATCTAACAGTTGGGGGGGACAATAAACATGAAATTTCTCAAGAGCAATTTTTGAAGGGGACACAAATAATCCAGCCAAAATCGTACTTGTAAGGATATGTGTACAAAAAAAAAAAAAAAAAAAAAAAAAAAAAAAAAAAAAAAAATATATATATATATATATATATATATATATATATATATATATATATATATATATATATATATATATATATATATATATATATATATATATATATATATATATATATAGCCTAGTACTTATTTGGCGTTTTGGTGTACTGAAAAATGATCTAATGTCCGTTTTTCTTTTATCTGTCATTTTATCTGACCAACAACTCAAAGCGATAGTTGTTTAAATACGATTAGGTTCACCACGCAGTCATATTATAATTATTAAATTATCTTGCGTCCTCCACATAGTATTTTATACTTGATATTCAGATATTTAGATATTCAACAGCAGCAAGCCCTCTGATCTGCCACTTATTATCATAGTGAGCAAAACCCTACAGCCGTGCGCATATACTTTCGGATTATAATTAGCGCCAATTTTTTGAATTTGGGGGCGGGTTGTTTGAATTTTGGGTTCATTAGCCTATTATTCGTAATGAAAAACACAACAACAAAACAGTACAATGACACAGTCCCTTAAATAGGCGCTTTTACATTTCGCTTTGAAAGCAAATCATCCGCGATCATCTTGTCTGTCAGCTGTTTGCTCGTTCGGCTCGTGCTGTATTGAGCAGACACGTTCAGTTTTTAATTGTAGTGTCTGTTCTCTAACTGAACTAAATTATTTTATAACTATAAAAACGAAAACGACGGTGGCCCGGGGCGGTGCCGCGGTGGGCAAGGGATGTTAACAGTGTTTTGCCTGATCTGTATTAAAGAGAAAAGAATCACTTCATCTGATGTTTAAAGTGAATAAAATAGCCTTGACAGCTACTTACTGGTGTTTCACAACTGCTATCTGAAGAGCTTTGTTCTCTCCCCAAACTTGTGTGGTAGTTTTTACGGGTAACGTTAGTGCGCGGTGCGCGGTGGATCAAACCACTCTGGGGCTAGGGGGGACTCAAAATGTTTCAAAACTTAAAACGCATTTTTTTTGTCCCGTTTGCGTTTGTATTGTTTTAGCACGTACACATTTATTTTAAGTATATATTGTTATATTATTTACAATACTCAGCATGGTTTTTAGGGGGGGACAGCCCTCAGATTGGGGGGGTCCTGTCCCCCCCGTCCCCCCCGCGATTTACGCCCCTGCCTCACTCTATCATTGTGTGTGTGTGTGTGTGTGTGTGTGTGTGTGTGTGTGTGTGTGACTTTCTCTCTTGATCATAATTTAACCCTTTCATATAGGCTATCACAAATAACTATCACTTGAAATAAAAACGTCATGTGATGTGTTTGCCAAGATCACGTATGATGCACATGTCTTTAAATTAATTATTTACTGATATAATATAAATGTATTAAAACATAAATTTCACATGATTTTATAAAAGTGGCTATTTATAATAAACTTCCATAAAATGTAGACACGCATCTTACTCTTACCTGACACTGATATTAAAATCATCTTTGCAGTTTCTGTGATTTGGCTCCATTTATACATTTTTTATTAAAAAAATTTTATTGGACCACCCATATTGAAATTAAAGCATGTTTTATGGTGCATAAGATTGGTGCACAAATGGTAGCTAAGGTAGCTCAAAAACACATGAAGAGAAGTGTTAGAATAAAACAACATCAGCATTCGAATGGTATTCTGAACTCATTCCAATTTGACCTTTGACATAATCTGACATGAAATTCATATAAATTTAATTGATCTCATAGATGTGGCTGTTGTGGTTTGTGGTCATAGCAGCACCAACTGCTGCAGTTAATGTGGTGAATTCAGATGACTTTGACATAGTCCTTTTATGTTTTCCCATTTTAAATGCCTATTGCCTGCCGTGCACAGTTAAACTGATGCCACCGGGGTGGCGGTGCCACCGGCTTGGGCCCGTCATCGCTGCTCGCAGCTTTAATTAGGGCCCAAGCCCTGAAAGGGCGCAGAGCCCTATTGTTCTTCCTCTGTTTCTTATTATTAGGGCCCAAGCCCTGAAAGGGCGCAGAGCCCTATTGTTCCCCTAAGGATTATTCTTTGTTTTTTTTTTTTTTTTTTTTTTTATTTTTTTTTTCGACTTCTCGGGTACTTTTGGGGCACTTAACATGCTCGAAAACTCTTGAAACTTCGCACAGGCGTCGGAATGCGCGGCCATCAGAGCCGGGCTGAAGCTGGTACCCGGGCGTGGCAGGGGGGCTCGACAGCGCCCCCTAAAGTGGGGTCTGAAAACTTGGTCCATATATCAAACACACTTGCACGTACATGTATGAAACTCGGTACACATATAGACCTCATCAGGCCGAACAACTTTCGTGCTCTAAGTTATGCGTCAGCCCTACAGGAAGTGAGCTATTATGGGTTGTTCGGAAAACGCATGCTCTGGAATTTAATATACTCCTCCGAGGCCATTGTTTCGATCATTGCCAAACTCGGTCAGCATGAAGAGAACATATCCAGGATGCTAAATTGCGAGCGGATTTTTGATATCTCAAATGGTTTGGCCGTGGCGAAGCAACGAATTTATGGCGAGAAAAGGGAAACAGGAAGTGTGTTATAACGTCAGCAAACATTGACTGATTTGGATGAAACTTCAGCTGTGTGTTCGTTGTAAGAGGCCGATCACATGGATATGACTTTTGTGAGTCAAAGTTATAGCGCCACCAACTGGCAGCAGGAAGTGTGTCACTTTCAAAAATGCTTTGAATCACCATCTTATTTTCACCCCATTTTCTTCAAACTTCATCAGTATAATGTGAAAACATGACAGATAGAGACGTATGAAATGGATTCCTGAAATTTCAAATACTGTTGCCATGGCAACGTGTCAAAGTTTAATAATCTTTTGGCTGTTTTGAGGCTCTTAGCATGCTTGAAATTGCTTGAAACTGCTTGAAACTCAACACACACATCAGAGATGTCAGTCAGTACACATTGGCAAAGCATCAGAAATGGACGGGGATGAGGGCCTCTCTAGCGCCACCTTTTGACAAAAGTGGGGGGGTTAGTTTTATCTTCAGTCACCAAACTCGGTACATATATTGTTCTCTTCGAGCCGGACAACTTTCTAATTTACAGTCATTAGCTCCGACCAACAGGAAGTCAGATATTTTGGTTTGAAGG
This sequence comes from Gobio gobio, assembly GCF_949357685.1. Classification (NCBI taxonomy): domain Eukaryota; kingdom Metazoa; phylum Chordata; class Actinopteri; order Cypriniformes; family Gobionidae; genus Gobio; species Gobio gobio. The sequence continues at coordinate 149,646 of NW_027645672.1, read as the reverse complement.
TGAATATTTATGTAATTCAGGGTCTGAGTTTTTACGTTCTCCTCGTAGGCGATTTATTCAATCTCCACCAAACTCGGTCAACATGAAACAAAGATACGGAAGATGCTAAAATGCGAACGAATATTGGATATCTCAAACGGTGTTGCCATGGCGAGGGATTAAATAAGGACAAAAAAAGGGGAACAGAAATTGTCTCATATCTTGTAAAATAATATTTTGATTTAAATTAAATTAAGATTGTATGTTTGGTAATTGAACTTAGATTAATTTAAAATGACTATACTATTTTTCAGATGAATATATATATTTATTTTAAATATTTTTTTAAATAATCAATTCTGTATCTGTCTGTGCTGCTCTCCCCTCAATGAACACAAGATGGCAGCATTGTATTAGTTTTGAAGCAGGATTAAAAAAAACTTGTTTCTCTCTCTCTCTCTCTCTCTCTCTCTCTCTCTCTCTCTCTCTCTCTCTCTCTCTCTCTCTCTCTCTCTTGTTTGTGATTTTTGAGGACACAAATTTGTATAATGACATGGGTATTACACTGGTATTACAACGTGTATGTGTGTGTGTTTAAAAACATACTAAAACAATGTTTTATTAAAATGTAACCAAATAGCTTTAAAATAATCATACTATTTTTCAGATCAATATATTTATTTTATTTAATATATTTCTTCTGAATATTTATTCTCTGTCTGCCCTCCCCTCACTAAAGGGTGGCAGTGTTGTGTTATTTTTTAAACTCTCTTTCTGTGTGTGTGTGTGTGTGTGTGTGTGTGTGTGTGTGTGTGTGTGTGTGTGTGTGTGTGTGTGTGTGTGTGTGTGTGTGTGTGCAGGCCCGTCGCGACAAGGCAGGCAAACCAAGCAATTGCTTGGGGCCCCGAGCTGGCCTGGGGCCCCAAGACAGCGACAGGTTAAGAATAAAATGAAACGACAAACTGTGTGAGCGCCCCATTGATAGTCAATGCAGTAAAGTGCAATGACACTGCTATCGGGATCCCCCTTAAGGGGCCCCTCTCAGTAGTCGCTGACAGCAGCCAGACAACCACGCGATCTCTGCTGCGGCAAAATACAAAATCTTCGGATTTTAAGCGGAATTTTATGCTTCAGGAAGCCAGAAAAGAAAAAAGAGAAAGGAAGAGGAGGATAAGAAAAAACAAGATAGTGGTATGTGATAAATTACACTGGATAAAATAGCTCTACTTGTCTTGTACAAAAAAAGTGTAAGTTTGCAGCAGGTAGGCTAGCAAAAATATGTTTATGTTAGCTATCGTTACCTGCCTGACGGCAAATGCTGCTTGTAACGAACAGTTAGTGCAACTTTTTTTTCGAAAAGACGGAATGACATGAGATTGCTATAGCTTTGTAATAGGTTTTGATGAAAGTGGCATAGCATGCTCTACTAACTATTATTTATGCTATGCATAAATAACCTGGAATAGTTAATATAGCTTGCTATATTAACAATTATTATAAACATTATTTAACCAGAAAGAGGCAGAGGAACATGATTTTTTTCATAGCTTATCTTAATGTGCTAGTGTCGGGATATATATGGTAGTGACAGTTTATGCAAATATGACATTATTTTTATGAGTTACCAATAGATCTTGAACAATTACTTTATTCTGTGGCAATTTTTACACTATTACATTTTGAAGTACAGTATCAGGACAACCCACATGTTTGACTGGTACTGTTTACATGTTTTACTGGTACTGCCCACGTTTTACTGGTACTGTTTATTAACTATTTAACAAGGTATTATAGTCATCGGTTGCAACTTTATAATAACCATCCAGATAATGTTTATAGACAGTTTACAAAACAACTAGTAACCCTTAAGTATTCCCAAAGTGTTAGGAATATCTGGTCCGTCTATCTATGTAAAAGTAATGTTTATAGATGTTTAAAAAATGGTTACTTAAAGGTTTAAAAAAAAAAATTAATGATACAGTGGTGTTTTTTGCAAATGTTTTCAAATTTTATGCACAGTATATGCAACAACAGTATTTGCACTGTAAACCTTTTTATTAATATAAAGTGTGGGTGAACTTAAACTGTATGGCTATGCTGCGGTATGCTGTGTGTGTGTGTGTGTGTGTGTGTGTGTGTGTGTGTGTGTGTGTGTGTGTGTGTGTGTGTCAGTGTCCTATCTGTGTGGATGCGTCTCATGTCAGCTAATCAAGGGACACTGACACACACACACACACACACACACACACACACACACACACACACACACACACACACACACACTCGACGCATAGATAGACTTGCGTCAGTTTCCTGCTCACATCGAGTTCTCTTTTGCTCTTGAACAAACCATAACACAGAGGATTGTGAGTATTCTCATATTCGAGTCTTAAATTAGTTAAATAACGTCTTAAATGAACTTAAAGAGTTGTGAGGAAATGAGATGCGCGGGACCGCGCGTGAGATGCGCGGGACCGCGCGTGAGATCCGCGGCTGTTCTTAAAGTGACAGGAGCACTGATGATGCCTGTCATTAATGTTCATCAAAGAACAACGGGAACAGAGAAAATTGTAGCTTTAATGATGATTCATCTATATTTCATTTATTATTTATGCAGTTAAGGAAGGTTTGATAACTATTACATTTCTGTATAACAGGGAAGGCCATGGGTAAATATAACATTTATTATTTTGGTGATTTAGGTAAAATGGTTTAAAAAAACACAGCAGAACCACAGCGCATCTGATATGACTGGCATAACGCTGGCGAAGTTAGGGACCGTCTGCAAAGTTACATACAACATTGAAACGTGTATAACGTTACCAAACTTCACTAGCATTTAAAGAGAATGACAGTCATAAAACTGACTGTAAAGTGTTCATCTAGGTGTCAGGTATGATGCACACATTTTGATATTTAATAAAATAAACTGTCAAATCATATGGAAATATGGATATGCATTATTTCACTTGGATACTGTTTGGGCTCTAACACAAAATATGCTAGATTTAAATGCATCATAGCTGAACACTGATGAGAATATTTCTTGAGAATATATTTACAGAGATAATATTAGAGATTATATTTACGACAAATTATTATTATTTATGCGTTATGCGTTGCTATTGACGACGGCCATTAAGTAAAGAAATCCCACAGAATCTAGCTTAAAAAAGTGCTTAGAGCTGCTTTAGTTATTTGTTGTTTGTTTAATTTCAAATATAAAACTTGTTGAAATGTTTTAAGTGTGTGCATCTGTTCTTTTTGAACACTTTCATCTTGTTTGAACAAAACCGTGATAATATTGATAACCGTGATAATTTGGGTCACTATAATCGTGATGTTAAATTTCCATACCGTTTCATAGTGGTGTCAACAATAATCGATTCAGCGATGCATCGCAATGCGGGGCATGCACGATTCAGCATCGATGCGGCAAAGTGCCATAATCGATTATGTCACCGTTTATTTTCTGGACTTGAGTTGGACAATAAAGTTGTGAAGTTTCAATTACTTCCAAGGTCATAACAACAACAATCAAGATGGCTGAGGCGGAGGGAGATGACCGTGATAGACGGGTAATTAAAAACGCACCCAAAGATTGGAAAGCGGACATCTGGGCACATTTCGGATTCTGACGCCGGCTTCACACCGCACGCGGAGCAGTGGGTATGGAGAGCCGGAGCACGCGCCCCCATTGTGGATTCACACGGGCAGCTTTTGTCTCGCGCAGATATTGCAAATACAGACAAATATTGTACATTATGTAACATTTTCCGGTCTTCTCCTCCGAGCCCCGTCTGTCTCGTGCTTTGATTTATGATGGGCAGCATATGCTGCAAATGCGACCGCGTTCCCCTCTGTCCCAATCAAACATGCATATAACTTGTTGTATATAAGTAGTTCACATGATAAATGTAAGTTAACATTAAAGTGAATATATGCTTTAATCATTTAAACAGGCTTTTGAAGTTTGGGCAAAAACTGCTGGCAGTGTTGTGTTTTTAATTTTTTTAACAGCTCTGGATGTCATATGGTGATTGTGAAACACACGGGACACTTCACTACATGATTTCATGGTGAAATTTGTTATATTCCATGTTAATCTGGTCAGTTTTGATCAAGAACAATCCACTGTGGCTTTAAATCAGCGTGAGCAGCGTGGCAAAAATAGACTCGGCGCCGAAACGATCGCGGCACTACTGCTTCTGCTCCTGCGATGCGCTGCCGCGCCGCCTCTGCGTGCGATGTGAATGCTCTAATCTGTTAACATGGGCGCCGAAAAAAATATGCGCTGCTTACGCCCTGCTAACGCGCCTGCCACACTAAAATCAAGCACGAGAATTGGCGAGTCGCTAGTGTCAACGTTACTGTGTGTGTTGGACTGAATATTTTTATTGGTGCCTGGGTGGTGGTTGTTGTTACAATAGTGTGACTGTAATTACGGATTAATATTTGCACAGGAGTTCATGAAGTGCCCTGTCTTAGAGCTTTTTACTGTGTGTAAAAAAAAAAACACTTATGTTCACTGCTGGAAAAAGTTAACTTAGTTGGTTATTATTGCTCTATATAATTTCAAATGGTTCTAAAGCAGAGAGACGAAAAACATTTCTCATTCAAAGCACTGAAAGCAGTGATTTATGTTTTCTTTTTCAGGTTTGAAAATGCCATATCCAATACCCTGTACCATTCTATTTTATTTTATTTAATGACATTTATGTCAAAGATACAGGAGAGTGATAATACACACATAGCAGCCAATACAATCTGTTGTTCAATATCTGACTGCTTGTATTCCCTCATGATGACTGATTAAAAATTTGCCTTGTTGTGTGCAGTAGAATTTTGATGCATCGCAATGCATCGTAGAATCGAATTGAATCGAATCGTTACCTGGTGAATCGTAATCGAATCGAATTGTGAGGGCAGTGCCAATGCACACCCCTACCGTTTCATCCCTACTTTAGTGTGAATAAGTAAAAAAGAACTACAAACACCTTGAATTAAATACTGGCCTTCTGGACTTACAAAATTTTGAGCAGGAAAATATAACTTTTATCTATTTTATCCTATGATATTAAAATTAATCTAAATTTAAATTACATCATGGGTGTGGCTTGTGGTGATAGTGGCACCAGTTGCTGCGGTAAATGTGGCACATTCGAGCGATTCTAAAATATTCTCCTGTTTAAATGCATATTGCCTGCCGTGCACAGTTAAGCTGATGCCACCGGCGTGGCGGTGCCACCGGCTTGGGCCCGTCATCGCTGCTCGCAGCTTTAATTATTATTATTATTTTATCGACTTCTCGGGCACTTTTGGGGCTCTTACCATGCTCGAAAACTCTTGAAACTTAGCACACACATCGGAATGCGCGGCCATCAGAGCCGGGCTGAAGCTGGTACCCGGGCGTGGCAGGGGGACTCGACAGCGCCCCCTAAAGTGGGGTCTGAAAACTTGGTCTATATATCAAACACACTTGCACGTACATGTATGAAACTCGGTACACATATAGACCTCATTGGGCCAAACAACTTTCGTGCTCTAAGTTACGTGTCAGCCCAACAGGAAGTGAGCTAATATGGGTTGTTCTGAAAACACATGCTCTGGAATTTAATATACTCCTCCGAGGCCATTGTTTCAATCAGTGCCAAACTCGGTCAGCATGAAGTCAAGACACAGAGGATGCTAAATTGTGAGCGGATTTTTGATAACTCAAACGGTTTGGCCGTGGCGAAGCAACGAATTTATGGCGAGAAAAGGGAAACAGGAAGTGTGTAATAACTTGTGCAAACATTGAATGATTTGGATGAAACTTCAGCTGTGTGTTTGTTGTAGGAAGCCGATCACATGGATATGACTTTTGTGAGTCAAAGTTAAAGCGCCACCAACTGGCAGCAGGAAGTGTGTCACTTTCAAAAATGCTTTGAATCCCCATCTTATTTTCACCTGATTGACTTCAAACTTCATCAGTATAATGTGAAAACATGACAGATAGAGACATATGAATGGATTCCTAATATTTCAAAAAATGTTGCCATGGCAACATGTCAAAGTTTAATAATGTTTTTGCTGTTTGTGTGCCCTCCCCTCTATCACCACAAGGTGGCAGTGTTGTATTATTTTTGAAACTCCCTTTCTCTGTATGTGTGCTTGTTAATGACATTTGAGTTACAATTCTTTTCACCTGACAGCCGTGATTTCATGTACTCATTCAGACAGAACTCTTTTTTAGAACAGAGTGTGAGTGTGTTTTCTATACATGTGCTTTACAGAAGGTCATGTGCTGTGTTTGCAAAGATCACTTTTGACACATTTGTCTTTAAATTCATTATTTACTGACATAGTTCAAATTTATATAAAAAAAAAAATTCACATTATTTTCTACAAGTGTCTGTTTATAAGTGTCTTTTTTCACAGAAAGTTTGTTTCAACGTGAATATTTGTATAATTCAGTTTCTGAGTTTTTACGTTCTCCTCGTAGGCGATTTATTCAATCTCCACCAAACTCGGTCAACGTGAAACGGAAGCTTAACGCATTAAAAATATTTAACGCAAATAACGCAGCGTCCGTTTTTATATCCATTTTTGCTTAGCGTTACATGATCACGCTCCTATTCATGTAAATGCTTCCAAGCGCGACAAGACACAAGAGAACACGCTATATGCCAATGTCCTGTGTGTGTGTGTGTGTCAGTGTCCTGTCTGTGTGTGTGTGTGTGTGTGTGTGTGTGTGTGTGTGTGTGTGTGTGTGTGTGTGTGTGTGTGTGCAGGCCCGTCGCGACAAGGCAGGCAAACCAAGCAATTGCTTGGGGCCTCGAGCTGGCCTGGGGCACCAAGACAGCGACAGGTTAAGAATAAAATGAAACGACAAACTGTGTGAGCGCCCCATTGATAGTCAATGCAGTAAAGTGCAATGACACTGTTATCGGGATCCCCCTTAAGGGGCCCCTCTCAGAAGTCGCTGACAGCAGCCAGCCAACAACGCGATCTCTGCTGCGGCAAAATACAAAATCTTCGGATTTGAAGCGGAATTTTATGCTTCAGGAAGCCAGAAAAGAAAAAAGAGAAAGGAAGAGGAGGATAAGAAAAAACAAGATAGTGGTATGTGATAAATTACACTGGATAAAATAGCTCTACTTGTCTTGTACAAAAAAAGTGTAAGTTTGCAGCAGGTAGGCTAGCAAAAATATGTTTATGTTAGCTATCGTTACCTGCCTGACGGCAAATGCTGCTTGTAACGAACAGTTAGTGCAACTTTTTTTTCGAACAGACGGAATGACATGAGATTGCTATAGCTTTGTAATATGTTTTGATGAAAGTGGCATAGCATGCTATACTAACTATTATTTATGCTATGCATAAATAACCTGGAATAGTTAATATAGCATGCTATATTAACAATTATTATAAACATTATTTAACCAGAAAGAGGCAGAGGAACATGATTTTTTTCATAGCTTATCTTAATGTGCTAGTGTCGGGATATACGGTAGTGACAGTTTATGCAAATATGACATTATTTTTATGAGTTACCAATAGATCTTGAACAATTACTTTATTCTGTGGCAATTTTTACACTATTACATTTTGAAGTACAGTATCAGGACAACCCACATGTTTGACTGGTACTGTTTACATGTTTTACTGGTACTGCCCACGTTTTACTGGTACTGTTTATTAAACTATTTAACAAGGTATTATAGTCATCGGTTGCAACTTTACAATAACCATCCAGATAATGTTTATAGACAGTTTACAAAACAACTAGTAACCCTAAAGTATTCCCAAAGTGTTAGGAATATCTGGTCCGTCTATCTATGTAAATGTAATGTTTATAGATGTTTAAAAAATGGTTACTTAAAGGTTTAAAAAAAAAATGTAATGATACAGTGGTGTTTTTTGCAAATGTTTTCAAATTTTATGCACAGTATTTGCAACAACAGTATTTGCACTGTAAACCTTTTTATTAATATATAGTGTGGGTGAACTTAAACTGTATGGCTATGCTGCGGTGTGTGTGTGTGTGTGTGTGTGTGTGTGTGTGTGTGTGTGTGTGTGTCTGTCAGTGTCCTATCTGTGTGGATGCGTCTCATGTCAGCTAATCAAGGGACACTGACACACACACACACACACACACACACACACACACACTCGACGCATAGATAGACTCGCGTCAGTTTCCTGCTCACATCGAGTTCTCTTTTGCTCTTGAACAAACAATAACACAGAGGATTTTGAGTATTCTCATATTAGAGTCTTAAATTAGTTAAATAACGTCTTAAATGAACTTTAAAGAGTTGTGAGGAAATGAGATGCGCGGGACCGCGCGTGAGATCCGCGGTTGTTCTTAAAGTGACAGGAGCACTGATGATGCCTGTCATTAATGTTCATCAAAGAACAACGGGAATAGAGAAAATTGTAGCTTTAATGATGATTCATCTATATTTCATTTATTATTTATGCAGTTAAGGAAGGTTTGATAACTATTACATTTCTGTATAACAGGGAAGGCCATGGGTAAATATAACATTTATTATTTTGGGATATAATCATGGTATATATAACATAATATATATATAACATATATAGGTGGAGGGGTGTTTATTACAACATAATCATGGTTTATGAAGACATTTCATGTGTCCCCGTAAATCAAAATAGCTTTAACAGCATATTAAACAATTTTTTAATAAAAATGTAAAAATGCAGAATGTTTTCTGTGATGGTAGGTTTAGGGGTAGTGTGTGTGTGTGTGTGTGTGTGTGTGTGTGTGTGTGTGTGTGTGTGTGTGTATGTATGTGTGTGTGTGTGTGTGTGTGCGATATGTAGGCTTAGGGGTAGTGTAGGGGGATAGAATGTACAGTTTGTACAGTATACAAACCATTAAGTCTATGGAATGCCATCTGCCTGTCTTTCCCCTTCCCCCTCTCTATCTGTGTGTGTGTGTGTGTGTGGGGGGGGGGGGGGGGGGTCTCTCTCTCACCCTGTGAGTTTGTGTGTGTGCCTTTCTCTCAGTCCTTACCCTCCCCCTCACTCTCACTCTATCATTGTGTTTGTGTGTGTGTGTGTGTGTGTGTGTGTGTGTGACTTTCTCTCTTGATCATAATTTAACCCTTTCATATAGGCTATCACAAATAACTATCACTTGAAATAAAAACGTCATGTGATGTGTTTGCCAAGATCACGTATGATGCACATGTCTTTAAATTAATTATTTACTGATATAATATAAATGTATTAAAACATAAATTTCACATGATTTTATAAAAGTGGCTATTTATAATAAACTTCCATAAAATGTAGACACGCATCTTACTCTTACCTGACACTGATATTAAAATCATCTTTGCAGTTTCTGTGATTTGGCTCCATTTATACATTTTTTATTAAAAGAAATTTATTGGACCACCCATATTGAAATGAAAGCATGTTTTATGGTGCATAAGATTGGTGCACAAACGGTAGCTAAGGTAGCTCAAAAACACATGAAGAGAAGTGTTAGAATAAAACAACATCAGCATTCGAATGGTATTCTGAACTCATTCCAATTTGACCTTTGACATAATCTGACATGAAATTCATATAAATTTAATTGATCTCATAGATGTGGCTGTTGTGGTTTGTGGTCATAGCAGCACCAACTGCTGCAGTTAATGTGGTGAATTCAGATGACTTTGACATAGTCCTTTTATGTTTTCCCATTTTAAATGCCTATTGCCTGCCGTGCACAGTTAAACTGATGCCACCGGGGTGGCGGTGCCACCGGCTTGGGCCCGTCATCGCTGCTCGCAGCTTTAATTATTATTATTATTTTATCGACTTCTCGGGCACTTTTGGGGCCCTTACCATGCTCAAAAACTCTTGAAACTTTGCAGATACGTCAGAATCTGCGGCCATCAGGGCCGGGCTGAAGCTGATACCCGGGCGTGGCAGGGGGGCTCGACAGCGCCCCCTATTAAAATTTGGTCTATATATCAAACACACTTGCACGTATATGTATGAAACTCGGTACACATATAGATCTCATCGGGGCAAACAACTTCCGCACTCATAGTCATAAACTTCGCCCAACAGGAAGTGAGCTATTTTGGGTTGTTTGGAAAACGCATGCTCTGGAATTTAATATACTCCTCCAAGGCAATTGTATCGATCATTGCCAAACTCGGTCAGCATTAAGACAAGATATTCAGGATGCTAAATTGCGAGCGGATTTTTGATATCTCAATCGGTTTGGCCGTGGCGAAGCAACGAATTTATGGCGAGAAAAGGGAAACAGGAAGTGTGTTATAACTTGTGCAAACATTGACTGATTTGGATGAAACTTCAGCTGTGTGTTTGTTGTAGGAAGCCGATCGCAAGGATATGACGTTTGTGAGTCAAAGTTATAGCGCCACCAACTGGCAGCAGGAAGTGTGTCACTTTTTTTTTAAAAATGCTTTAAATCACTGTCTTATTTTGACCCGATTGACTTCAAACTTCATCAGTATAATGTGAAAACATGGCAGATATAGACATATGAATGGATTTCTGAAATTTCCAATACTGTTGCCATGGCAACGTGTCAAAGCTTAATAATGTCTTTGGCTGTTTTTGAGACTCTTAGCATGCTTGAAATTGCATGAAACTTAACACACACATCAGAGATGTTAGTCAGTACACATGGGCAAAGCCTCAGAAACGGGTGGGGATGAGGGGCTCTATAGCGCCACCTTTTGACAAAAGTGAAGGGCTTCGTTTCATCTACAATCACCAAACTCAGTATATATATTGACCTCATCGAGCCGGACAACTTTCTAATTTACAGTCATTAGCTCCGACCAACAGGAAGTCAGATATTTTGGTTTGAACGTGAATATTGGTGTAATTCAGGCTCTGAGTTTTTACGTTCTCCTCGTAGGCGATTTATTCAATCTCCACCAAACTCGGTCAACATGAAACAAAGATACGGAAGATGCTAAAATGCGAACGGATTTTGGATATCTCAAACGGTGTTGCCATGCCGAGGGATTAAATAAGGACAAAAAAGGGGAATGTGTGCTGCCCTTCCCTCAATGAACACACGATGGCAGCATTGTCTTAGTTTTGAAGCAGGATAAAAAAAAACCTTGTTTCTCTCTCTCTCTCTCTCTCTCTCTCTCTCTCTCTCTCTCTCTCTCTCTCTCTCTCTCTCTCTCTCTCTCTCTGTGTGTGGTGTGTGTGTGTGTGTGTGTGTGTGTGTGCTTCTGTGATTTCTGAGGACATACATTTGTAGACATTTCATGTGTCCCCGTACATATATTGTTCTCTTCGAGCCGGACAACTTTCTAATTTAACTAATCTAATTTAACTAATTTAAAACTTTCTAATTTTAAATAAAAATGTCATGTGCTGTGTTTGCCAAGATCACATATGATGCATATGCAGGGTATATGCAGGAATCCTGAAGTAAATTTTAATACCTTTTTAAGACTTTTTTAAGACCTTCTCAAAATATTTAAAGACCTCATCGGCGATGAGAACTACTGTTGAGCAATAAAATAAAAATATATAATCATAAGCTATAACAAAAATATATATTAAATTAGGTGAGTGGATAGTTAAAAAAATTTGCGATTACAAAAAGTAATTCTTGAAAAAACATCTCTGGACTAATTTTATAAAATCTAAAAATGTTAATGAAAAGGTACAAATTACTTTGTGTTCTTATTAAATACATTTATAAAAAAAACTATTTATATTTAATTTATATATGAATGTAAATAATTATATGGGCCTACACAAATAATATAACATTTCAAGATTTATAGTTTATTGTAAACGTAATGTGCAGCTCTGTAAAGGGGCAACAAATATATGATAGATACGTGAGAACAAGATTTTTTTTAATCATCTTTAAGTGCACAAAACTATGAAAATATATGAAAGCGCGGCACAATGCGCTTATGCGCATCCCGGGTGCAGAATGATGTGCTTAAAGCAACATGGAGTCAGAGGGCGCAGTGCAGCGCGAGTGCACATTAAAAAGTTCACGGCATAAAGAGACGATGAGCGTTGAGCGCGCAAATCCTAGTCTACTATGTATATCGGTCGGTTTCTTCACAGTTTTAAATTCCGGTTATTGTGCGTGTGATGCCTTGTGTTGTCACCCGGGTAGGGAGCACAACATCGTTCAGAAACCGCTAGATAAACTCCAGGAAGATAAATTATTTTATCTGCATATCAAGTATTATAACGGGAATATATCATCTTGGAGTGAGCTTTACCGAGCAGCTGACTGACTGTAACCAAACGCGACGCGCAGTTTGAATGCTGAACGGAGAATGATGGACAGCTACAGCGGAGGAAAGATATTCAGCTATGGAATGGCTTTAGATGACTTTGTACTAGCAAATCATAAAATACTAATAAAGATTGCTGAAAGATCATGTGACAATATATATTTCTGATGATTATTTAATTACCACGACATGCCTAATCTGAGCAAGTTTTTCAAATCTGAGCTAATTTTGTCGACAGACGGAGGTGGCACGAAATGTGACGGAGGCGGCCGCTATGCAGGAAAAACCATAGAAAAACCCTGCGGTCATTGTTTAAACTCATCCTACTCCAACCAGGAGTCCGCAAATTTACATTTCCCCATTTCGGAGTCTGTTTCGCAACGTGTGGAGGGCGACACATCACCTAACTGCGCATTTCGCAAAATACGTGACATCACCCATAGACGGTGTGCGCGCCCGAGCTGATCTCACTGACATATCACTATTCAGACAGGACTAGTTTTCTAAATTATATTTGAGTTACAATTCTCATCACCCAACATCTGTGATTTCAAATATATTCAAAATAATGTTTTCAGAGATTGAAGTAAAAAAAACTTTCTCCCACCATTTAGATTTTATTTCTTTTTGTTGTTAAAATCTTGTGAATCTTGTTCAATGTGCAGATTGCCTCTCTCTCAGTCCTTCCCCTCCCCCCTCACTCTCAGGCTCACCCTGGGTGTGTGTGTGTGTGTGTGTGTGTGTGGGGTCTCTCTCTCACCCTGTGAGTTTGTGTGTGTGCCTTTCTCTCTCGATGATGATAATTTACCCCTTTCATATCATCAGGGCCGGCCCGTGGCATAGGCGGAATAGGCAAATGCTAGGGGCGCCACTCATCCATAGGGGCGCCAAAATGTATTACTGATACTATTTTATTAATATTAATTTGAAATATTACCAAATAAAGCGCAAAAAAAACGTAACTAAGTCCCCGCATCTTTCCGGTCCGCCTCATCAATCTCCCCCCGCCGATCTACTTGAAGTGCGTCAGAAATACAACGCGCGATCAGTTTATCGTTAGGGGAATTTGTTGTGTCGCGTCGCCTCTCGCCGCATCCAACGCAGACAAGGTTGCTTTCATTTTTTAGGGTGCTTGGCCGTTCGCGCCAGGTGTTGACACGGTGTAAGTTGCCTGATTATTTATGACGGATGGCCGAATTGAAGTGTCTAAAAAAAAGACAGAAGCCCTCTGATGCAGGGAAGATAAGGGATACACTGCTCTTCTTACGTAGTATTTGTGTCTTGTTTCTAGTCTAAATATCTAAAATTCCTAAATCAAGGTTGAAGGTGCATTTACTAGATAAGTTAAATGACAGAAGATAGTTTTCTTGTTTTCTTGAAAATAAAATCAAAATGAAGTGAGTTTTTTCTTTTAAGAAAAGAGTTTTTCTTAAAACAAGCAAAATTATCTGCCAATGGAGTGGAAAAATAATCTTGTTTCTGTCCCAAACAGAAATAAGATTATTTTTCTCACCCCATTGGCAGATAATTTTGCTTGTTTTAAGCAAAAATTCAAGACATTTTTCTTGTTTACTTGAAAATAAAATCAAAATGAAGTATGTCATTTTACTCATAAATGCACCTTGATTTAAGAATTTTTAGATATTTGGACTGGAAACAAGAAAAAGATTCTAAATAAGAAGAGCATTTTTTGCTGTGTAAAGACAGAAGTAAAGGGATGTAGGCAAATTAGTTGAACAGTTAATGAACAGTTTATTTAATTGCATAGTAGTAAAATACGAATGTTTGCTAATTAATTCCAGTTATTTTTACCTTAAACTTTATGCAAGCAGCTGTTCTGGGTTCTCCAGAGGTCACAGCCAGTGTGATTTTGTAAAAAATAAATAATATAAAAATATTAAACGCATGTAATATCACTTTTTTAATAGCCTAATGTTTTTACTCTGCAGTTGTGCAGTTTTAAGGGGGTGTATAGCAATTTTAAAATGTATTTGCCGAAATTAGTAATGATATTTATATACAGGTTTATTTAAAATGGCAACATTTTATGTAAAATTCACATTAAATATCAATTTCTCAGTTGAATTCCTGGTGAAAGCATGAATGCTCATAGTTTAGTGGAAGATTGCTGCCATCTACTGGAAAACAAACACTTTTGCTAGTTCTCAATGAATAGTTTGTGCATGAATGTTAGATGCAATTACTCTTGCTCTTTGTGTTTAGGCTGTAATGTGGCATAGGTGTAATATTTGTACAGTTTTACTATCATCAGCCTTTAACAAATAAAAAACAATAATAATATCATGAACATAATGATGGGGTAGAATGGACTGGACATCATATAAAACAACAACAACAATAAAAATAAAACATCAATGCATTACAAAAATAAAACAGTTACGAGTGTTTCCACAACTTAGAATGATAATAGTGCTAAACCTTGATACAAGGGGCACCAAGTAAAATCTTGCCTAGGGCAGCAAATTGGTCAGGGCCGGCCCTGCATATCATAGACTATCACAAATAACTATCACTTGTGAATAAGTAAAAAAAGAACTATACAAATACCTTGAATTAAATACTGGCCTTCTGGACTTATAACATTTTGAGCAGGAAAAGATAACTTTTCACATATTTGAAAGAGATCTATTTCATCCCATGACATTAAAAATCATCTACATTTAAATGACATCATGGGTGTGGCTTGTGGTGATAGTGGCACCAGCTGCTGCGGTTAATGTGACATATTCGAGCGATTTAAAAAAATTATCCTGTTTAAATGCATATTGCCGTGCACAGTTATGCTGATGCCACCGGCGTGGCGGTGCCACCGGCTTGGGCCCGTCATCGCTGCTCGCAGCTTTAATTATTATTATTATTATTATTTTATCGACTTCTCGGGCACTTTTGGGGCCCTTACCATGCTCAAAAACTCTTGAAACTTTGCACACACATCGGAATGCGCGGCCATCAGAGCCGGGCTGAAGCTGGTACCCGGGCGTGGCAGGGGGGCTCGACAGCGCCCCCTAAAGTGGGGTCTGAAAACTTGGTCTATATATCAAACACACTTGCACGTACATGTATGAAACTCGGTACACATATAGACCTCATCGGGCCAAACAACTTTCGTGCTCTAAGTTACGTGTCAGCCCAACAGGAAGTGAGCTAATATGGGTTGTTCTGAAAACACATGCTCTGGAATTTAATATACTCCTCCGAGGCCATTGTTTCAATCAGTGCCAAACTCGGTCAGCATGAAGTCAAGACACAGAGGATGCTAAATTGCGAACGGATTTTTGATATCTTAAACGGTTTGGCCGTGGCGAAGCAACGAATTTATGGCGAGAAAAGGTAAACAGGTAGTGTGTAATAACTTGTGCAAACATTGACTGATTTGGATGAAACTTCAGCTGTGTGTTCGTTGTAAGAGGCCGATCACATGGATATGACTTTTGTGAGTCAAAGTTATAGCGCCACCAACTGGCAGCAGGAAGTGTGTCACTTTCAAAAATGCTTTGAATCACCATCTTATTTTCACACGATTGACTTCAAACTTCATCAGTATAATGTGAAAACATGACAGATAGAGACATATGAATGAATTCCTGATATTTCAAATAATGCTGCCATGGCAACATGTCAAAGTTTAATAATGTTTTTGACTGTTTGTGTGCCCTCCCCTCTATCACCAAAAGGGGGCAGTGTTGTATTATTTTTGAAACTCCCTTTCTCTCTCTCTCTCTCTCTCTGTGCTTGCTTATGTGATTTATGAGGACACAAATGTGTATGATGACATGGCTATTGGTATTACAACGTAGTGGTTAATGTGGACATGAACTATGACACTATATCACTACAGAACTCATTTTCTAAATCACATTTGAGTTACAATTCTTATCATCTGACAGCCGTGATTTCATGTACTCATTCAGACAGAACTCTTTTTTTAAAACAGAGGAGTGTGAGTGTGTTTTCTATACATGTGCTTTACAGAAGGTCATGTGCTGTGTTTGCAAAGATCACTTTTGACACATTTGTCTTTAAATTCATTATTTACTGACATAGTTCAAATTTATTTTTTAAAAAAATTCACATTATTTTCTACAAGTGTCTGTTTATAAGTGTCTTTTTTTCACAGAAAGTTTTTGTTTGAACGTGAATATTTGTATAATTCAGGGTCTGAGTTTTTACGTTCTCCTCGTAGGTGATTTATTCAATCTCCACCAAACTCGGTCAACGTGAAACGGAAGCTTAACGCATTAAAAATATTTAACGCAAATAACACAGCGTCCGTTTTTATATCCATTTTTGCTTAGCGTTACATGATCACGCTCCTATTCATGTACATGCTTCCAAGCGCTGTGTGTGTGTGTGTGTGTGTGTGGGGGGGGGGGGGTCTCTCTCTCACCCTGTGAGTTTGTGTGTGTGCCTTTCTCTCAGTCCTTCCCCTCCCCCTCACTCTCACTCTATCATTGTGTGTGTGTGTGTGTGTGTGTGTGTGTGTGTGTGTGTGTGTGTGTGTGTGTGTGACTTTCTCTCTTGATCATAATTTAACCCTTTCATATAGGCTATCACAAATAACTATCACTTGAAATAAAAACGTCATGTGATGTGTTTGCCAAGATCACGTATGATGCACATGTCTTTAAATTAATTATTTACTGATATAATATAAATGTATTAAAACATAAATTTCACATGATTTTATAAAAGTGGCTATTTATAATAAACTTCCATAAAATGTAGACACGCATCTTACTCTTACCTGACACTGATATTAAAATCATCTTTGCAGTTTCTGTGATTTGGCTCCATTTATACATTTTTTTATTAAAAATTTTTTATTGGACCACCCATATTGAAATTAAAGCATGTTTTATGGTGCATAAGATTGGTGCACAAATGGTAGCTAAGGTAGCTCAAAAACACATGAAGAGAAGTGTTAGAATAAAACAACATCAGCATTCGAATGGTATTCTGAACTCATTCCAATTTGACCTTTGACATAATCTGACATGAAATTCATATAAATTTAATTGATCTCATAGATGTGGCTGTTGTGGTTTGTGGTCATAGCAGCACCAACTGCTGCAGTTAATGTGGTGAATTCAGATGACTTTGACATAGTCCTTTTATGTTTTCCCATTTTAAATGCCTATTGCCTGCCGTGCACAGTTAAACTGATGCCACCGGGGTGGCGGTGCCACCGGCTTGGGCCCGTCATCGCTGCTCGCAGCTTTAATTTCACTTTGAAACTGCAGAGATATGTACATATTGGTACGTATTTTGGCGGTTTGCAAAAACGTTGCCAGAGGTACATTTTCACAATGAGATCAGGTTGCATCATCACATGCCGCCACAAAATTAGTGGCTAAAAACCCAGGTGATAACGTGAGCTCCACTACCAGAGGAGTAGTAAAGTACTGATAATATATACACTATATTTACACTATAGTAGGTCTACTGATAATATTTACAATAATGTATTGAATTTGATAGGTGTCTCTCACATTGTCCCACAGCAACATTACAATAGTGTACATTAATGTACAATGTTTTATAATAATAATTTATTCTATTTAGTGTCCAATTCATTCATTTAACATATTTAATTTTGGGGGCATCCAAGTTATTTGACATATTTGAACATTTGAAAAAAAAAAAAATAACACAGTAGTTACTTTCCCTGGTAATTAGTTACTTTTATAATGATGTAACTCAGTCACTAACTCAGTTACTATTTGTAAGAAGTAACTAGTAACTATAACTAATTACTTTTTTAAAGTAACGTGCCCAACACTGGATATAAATGAAAACAGTCCCTATTATCAACTTTATTCAGTCTATCCAGTCACTCCTCAGTAAGACAAAACATTGAAATATCAAAATTAAATATAGCAAACCTAATTTAACAACTTCCATATTTATTTTGGAAAGCTTTAATTGTCATTTGTCAATAAGTGAGGAAGCAAAATGTCCAGGACTATCATGAAAATGCCACAATGGGAAAACATCTTGATCCTAAAATGCTTTGTTTTTGTAAATGCATGTCATTTCTTTGACTTTTGATTTTGAGGTGCTTTTTCTCTGTTAGACAGAAATGTAAAACTATAATGTTTAAATGAATATAATGCTTATCATATTAATGGAAAACAATAATGTGATCTGATGAGAAAACAACTCAAATAGAAGAATCTACTAAATGCAATAGTTGACATGTCCGCCGAGATGTGGATCCCCAGGAACTTGAAACTGGAGACACGCTCAACAGCCCTTCCATTGATGTGGATGGTGTCGTGTGTGCTAGAGCCCTGCGCGGGACTGTTTTCTTCATCCCGCTCCCGCCCGCACCCGCCGATTTTCTGACCATTACCGCCCGCTCCCGCAACTTATGTGTTACACTCCCGCCCGCTCCCGCAATATGTATGTCCACTCCCGCCCGCACCCGCAAAACTCAGAGAATTTATTCCCGCACAATAATAGAGATGCATTGATTTTTCTCCCGTCCCGCAGGGGAAAAAAAACACGTATTTGTATTGATATTATTAAAGAGATTCATGGGGTTGTTTGTTTCTTTTCCCTGGCCTGCATGTAAAAAAAAAAAGAAGACAAATACATTCAAATATAATTTCGTTTTTATCAAAAACTTTGCACATAAAAATAGACTGCTTTGCAAAACAGAAAACAGAAAACCAGATTGAGAAACAAAAAACAGATCCCAATTCCGTCGAACGTGACTGACTGAAAGGAAACCTGAGAAAACATGCTTCAACAGAACGTAATGTGAACACAAAATAGCAAACGGACATTTAGAAACAATCCATTTCCACTCACTAAACTTCTATGTATTGTTTGTCAAAAACACCAAACAGTCAACTTGACCTGCAGGGAGTGCTGAGCGTTTTTGGTGAGGTATGATCAAGTATCTATGTATTTGCCAGCTGCGCAATATGTGGATACATATAACGTTATACCGCATGACTTTGCCTACCAAAACAATTGAGAAACTTCTCCAAATGTCAGACTTTCCTTGCTTAGCTTTTGTGCTGTAAATACCTCGTTTGAGGTTCTTTTCTACATCATCTATTGACATCTTCTCCATCATGTCGTTAGGCAACCTCCCTATCCCGCCGATTCCCGCTGTGTTTTTTTTAGCCGCCCATTCCCGCCTGCAGCAAAATTCAAACCGCCCGCTCCCGCGAGATTTACGTTGGGTCCCGCGGGACCCGGCGGGACTCAATCCCAATGCAGCCCTCTAGTGTGTGCCTCTTGACTCCTTCCTGAAGTCCACGATGAGCTCCTTCGTTTTGGTGGTGTTGAGGAGCAGGTTATTATCAGCGCACCATGTGGCCAGGTGCTGGATCTCCTCCCTATAGGCAGTCTCATCGTTGTTGCTGATGAGCCCAATCACCGTAGTGTCGTCCGCAAACTTGACGATGGAATTAGATCCATACACAGGCTTGCAGTCGGAGGTGAAGAGGGAGTAGAGAAACGGACTTAGCACACAGCCCTGTGGTACACCAGTGTTGAGTGTGATGGATGTGGAGCAGGTGGATCCTGATCGATCATTCTGGGGTCTGTCAGTTAGGAAATTTAAAATCCAGTTACACATTGAAGTGTTGATGCCCAGGTCTCCAAGTTTGGCTATTATCTTGGATGGGATGACAGTGTTGAATGCTGAGCTGAAGTCAACAAACAGCATGCGTGCATAAGTGTTCTTATTGTCCAGATGGGTGAGCACAGAGTGCAGTGCCATGGAAACGGCATCCTCTGTGCTCCTATTGCTGCAATAGGCAAACTGGTGTGAGTCCAATGTGGATGGTAGAGAGTCTTTTAGGTGTTCCAGGACCAGCCGCTCAAAGCACTTCATAATGATGGGTGTGAGTGCTACAGGGCGGTAGTCATTAGGGCACCTCGGGCAAGAGTGTTTCGGCACTGGCACAATGGAAGTGCGTTTGAAGCATGTTGGTACAGCTGCTTGGGCAAGAGACAGGTTGAAAATGTCTGTAAAAACCCCAGCGAGCTGCTCCGCACATGCCCTGAGAACACGTCCAGGGATGTTGTCTGGTCCAGCAGCCTTGTGCGCACTGATCCGGCTCAGTGCCTTGCAGACATCTGTGGAGGAGAGTGTGATTGGTGGGTGGTCAGCTGAGGGTTTGAGCTTGGTGGCAGTTTCTCTGTTGTCTCTTTCAAAGCGAGCATAAAAGTAATTTAGCTCGTTCAGGAAGTTGACATCAGTGGCTGCGGGGGTGGACCGGGTGGGTTTGTAATCACTGATGGCCTGAATGCCCTGCCACATGCGTCGATATCCTGCACTTGCTGCTATTGCACTTCTGGTTAGACCTAAACTGCATTTCGTTGCCTTGTACTTGTACTTGTGTAATGACAATAAAGTTGAATCTAATCTAATCTAATCTAGTTGTATTCATATAAATTATATTATATTCATTATAAATAAATTCCCGTACAATAACCGTTCAAGTTCACTATAAAGCAATTCTCTCTGACTTTGGTTTTATTGACAGCCACACACACACACACACACACACACACACACACACACACAAACACACACACATTGAAGATCATGTTAAAAAATAACCCAGTTACAAAGGCACAGTTTTTGATTGCTTACACTCATCTCAACTGATGATAAAGTTGGCAGCTTCTCATAATCATCTTCAAGTCTAGATTATTTAATCATGTGATATGCATATAGATATGATAATGCTTCGGCATGGCTCACAGCCTCTTAAACTATAACACAAACTTGTTCCACTTCTCTCTTAGGCCAGTACATTTTGACCTTCCTAGAACATAAACAGGACATTTCAACATGATCAGCATATTAGCAGGAATTAAGCCAAAAATAAAATAATAGAGAATCATAAGAATCCATAAAGGATTGGTTCACCCAAAAGTGACAATTTGCTGTTAATTCTCTCACCCTCAGGCCATCCAAGAGGTAGGTAACTTTCTTTCTTCAGTAAAACTGTAAAAAACATATTTTAGCTGAAACGTGCTCCTCTGTGATTCATATAATGGAAGTCAATGGGTGCCGTCACTTACATAGCAGACAAAACTAAATTATACCCGTGGCTCCTGACGATACATTGAGGTCTTAAGAAGCTGTAACGGAGGGAATCCACTGGAGGCAAGCTTAAAGATGAACCCAAGTTCGGTTTAATGATTGACATGAACAGACACAAAACGGACTTGGACTAATATGTTGGTTATGTGACTTATGAGCAACAATCTTTTTATTTTGGGCATGTTTTTTGTGTCAAAATGTGTGGTGTGCAGTAAGGGGTTAACAACTCTGATTGGCCATTGCATTCAAGAGATCAACAAACATGTCTGTGATTGGACACATTGCTCAACACTAAACAAACGTAAATAGCGTAAAAAACCTTTGAAGCTCTCCTGGGTGCAAACACAAATACGCACTGAGTGTTTGCCAAATCTGTTTGCCCCCATTGAACTGGGCCAGTCAAGTACAATTTCAAACAACAGAGTTAGCAAAAGAGCAATTACAGTGTGAAGTGTGTTTATTATAAGCATGCAGGAGAAGTGAACACTTTTGACTGACACCAAGTCTGTGGACCCATTGAAAACATTCAGCTTTAGTTCACTTACTTTCTCCACCCTGCACTGGGAATTATTACTCAATGTGAAAAGTACAATTATTTGTGCGGTATTGGTTTAGTCATATTGTGTTTGTATACAATAATCAAGGCAGATATCCAAATATTTGGTTCACAAACTTCTTGCTATTGTATTTAATAAAAAAATATATCATTGGGAGATTTGAAAGCTACTTTTGACTGTCAAACAAGTTACATAAAATTTTAACAACTTGACTAAATTTCTCACATTTTTATACATTCTTGTCTAACCTTTATACTTTACACTCATCTGAGGAGAAGTTTTACTCGTAATACATCTGTGATTATGAAACGGGTTAGGGCTATAATAAGTAGAATCTCTATATAATTTAATTGGTAAGACACAGTTTCACCGCTGTCTGTCCATCAAATCCAAACATGGCGTAGAGTGGCTTAGTGAATGAGGTCTGGACTCTGTGGATGAGGCTCAATGTGTCTGAGACGCTGTAGAAGGACAAAATCCCTGCGCTGTGATCCACATACACTCCTATTCTACTGGAGAGATTGACCACAGGAAGAACGGTCTCGATTTTATTGTGCCAGAATGAGCAACAATTGGGAGAGCAGAACAAACTCCAGGACTGATTGTTACGTCCAGCTGCACTTTGAGGACCATTTCCCTTCCTGCTGATGCTCTTATACGTCACTGATAGATCCACTCCTAATCTCCCTTCTCCAGCCCACTCCACCTCCCAGTAACAGCGTCCAGTCACACTCTCCACACACATCGCATCCCACCATTGATCAAATCTGTCTGGATGATCAGGATAACGCTGATCTGTGTCAGTGTAAGTGACCGCTGTGTTTCCCTCAGACAGACGGAGCCGATTATTCACTGAGTTTGGATTCAGAGTCAGCAGACGGAAATCTGATGAAGAGAAATGTAAAACCTAAAGTCAATGCCACTTGCAAATAATCCATAATGAAGTTTGTTTATAATTATTTAGTTTGTTGCAGCCTATGTATACAAAATACAAAAAGAAACAGTTTGATCTGGAAACACATTATATTTTAAACAGTAAAGCAGTCAAACTCTCCAACTAGACTGGATTTCAGACGTGTGTGTGTTTGCACAGTAACTCACACTGTAGAAACTTCTCTCTGGTCTGACATTCTGGAGCCAGAATGACCTGCACGGATTTCACTACGGACACCAAAACACATCTGCAGTTTAATTCTCATGTCAAGAGGAATTCAAACCTATTTATCTTTGATTAATGAGAATAACCAAATCCTTAGTAAATTACCTCTTCCAGATATCTTTTCTGTCTCCTCGCTGCAGAACTGCTGCAGTTTGTCTCTGAGTTGAGACACAGATTTCACTACATCATTAAAAGACAGACGAGAACTGACAGTGAAGCCGTCTGTAGATCCAGAGAGAGAGACAGACGACAAACTCTACACACACAAACACACACACACACACACACACACACAAACTCGATGTGATTCCAGAAGCTTGTTAAAGTCCTCAGTGTTTGAGAAGATCTCTGTTACCTGGATGAAATGAACATGATCGTGTGTGTGTGAAAGCTGCTTCAGCTCAGCGTCTCTCCTCCTCAGATCCTCGATCTCCTGCTCCAGTCGCTCCAGTCGTTCTTCAGCTCGACTCACTGCAGCTCGTTCCTGATCTCTGATCAGCTGCGTCACCTCAGAGCGACGTCTCTCCATGGAGCGGATGAGCTCAGTGAAGATCCTCTCACTGTCCTGCACTGCGGTCTGTGCAGAGCGCTACACACACACACACACACACACACACACACACACACACACACACACACACACACACACACACACACACACACACACACACACACACACACACACACACACACACACACACATGATGTTTCTCTGTGTTTCCTCAAAATGTCTCTGCAGGAATCAGTAATATATGATTAAATCTACACTACCATTCAAATGTTTGGGGTTGGATCGCTCATGAGATCCAGTGGGAAGCAGTACCTGTTTCTCTGTGTGAGGAACTGTAGGAGCAGCTTGGAGTTTCGTCTTCTTCAGTTTCTCCACCATCTCAGCAAACACCACGTTCTTACCTAAGGCTGGTCTTGGTGTGAAGGTTTTTCTGCACTGAGGGCATCTGTAGACTCCCTTCTGATCCTCCTGATCCCAGCAGTCTGAGATGCACCTCCAGAGATGTATAGTAACGAAGTAGAACTACTTCACTACTGTACTTACAGTTTTTCTCGATTGCTAAGACACATTTCTTGAAAGCTGCTCTCCTTTTTTCTAAACTGTGAACACAAAACCCAATTTTCAAGCTACATTCACAAAACCTCAGACTCTTCTTGCAAAACCAAACTTTCACCTCAAAACAGTTCAATCTGTGCTCAAAACTGAACTATGTTGTCAAATCGTGCCCCGCGTCAATCAAAATTAAAAACACTACTGAACAGTCACTAAACACTACGTAGAAAAATTGAAAACGCAATGCTCAGGACATGAAGCTGGAGAAATAAATGTTTATTGTTCACTGTAGGCTAAATGCATGTTGCAAAAAAAAAAAAAAAACCTGTTCATTTAGCACTTGTACAAAAAGACAAAACAGAAATCGTATGCATTTGCCACTTGTGTACAGTAAGCCCATGTGAAAATAAAGTACAAAAATATACATGGAATACTTGGCCTACGAACAGTTAGACCAACCCTCCATTACAATACTACAGTATATGGTACAGTGATGTACTGAAACATTTATTTACTTACAGTATACTGTGGTACAGTATATAGTATGTCATACAGTAATTGCTGTCATCATTTACATACTGTACTATAATGTCAAAAAAAGGTAATTACCTGTTCTCTTGGACACAGTGGACACAGTGAATCTACTGATGTTTGGTTGTACCCTTTGTCCAGCCTCCCTCATGCTCATACCATGGACAAGAACATGGTCAATTACAGTAGCTCTAATTTCATCAGGAATTACTGTTCTTTGTCTTCGCTGATCACCTCGACCACCTTGACCTCCTCTCACACGAACTCTTCCTCTCAGATTTCTATCCATTGTAGGGCCTCACAAACCAGTGCTCTCTGAACTGGCTTACTGTATATGTTCCCTCACATCATTAGCCACAAGTGTGATCAATTTTGAGTTGTTGTGTTCAAGTGGTGACATCTGTGCTTTAATCGTGTTTGACTTTTGTCACCTGTGCTCACCATTTTGCTGCACGGGTGCATCACAATGAAAATGTGTTGGCAAGTTGTGTCTAAACAGGTGAAAAGTGCTTATGGTTTTGCCAAAAGAGTGATTGATTCAATCAGTGGGTTCAGGCAACTGAGCATTTGGTTCAGACAATAGGGTTTAGTGTTTTAGCAATTGAGAAAAACTGTAAGTACTAAAAGGCAGTATCTGTACTTTACTAGAGTATTATTTTTTTCTCCTACTTCCACTTTTACTTCAGTACATATTTTCGATGAGTTTAATACTTTTACTCCGATATTTTTTTTATGTGCTGCATCGTTACTCGTTACAATTATAAAAATGTTACGAATCATTCCATTTCAACCCACATTACCGCGCATGAGAGAGAGCGCGCGCGAGAGTGCGAGAGAGAGACAGATCGCGAGAGAGAGAGAGAGTGCGAGAGAGAGAGAGAGAGAGTGCGAGAGAGAGACAGATCGCGAGAGAGAGAGAGTGCGAGAGAGAGAGAGAGAGAGAGCGCGAGAGAGAGAGAGCGCGCGAGAGTGCGAGAGAGAGACAGATCGCGAGAGAGAGAGAGTGCGAGAGAGAGAGAGAGAGAGCGCGAGAGAGAGAGAGCGCGCGAGAGTGCGAGAGAGAGACAGATCGCGCGAGAGAGAGAGAGAGCGCGCGCGAGAGAGCCCCGCGAGCGCGCATTCACTGTCTTTAAAACAACACGAGCGTCTTGCGCTCAAATTGCTCTCTATTTGTTTACATAGTTAATGTGCACTGTGAAGTAACATATACAAACAATGAACAGCTGTATTTTTATTAACTAAGATTAACAAAGATTAATAAATACAGTAACAAATGTATTGATCATGGTTAGTTCATGTTAGTTATTAGTCTAATACATTAACTAATGTAATGTTAACAAATCAAACCATATTGTAAAGTGTTACAAACAAATCATTTACTCAGAACACCTCTTGAAATGAGAATATAAGTGTGCCCATTTTTTTTTAGTATGAGTGGTTATAGTAAGATTTAATCTTAATGAACTACAGTATTTTCAGGTTATTTATATGACAATATGTAGAAAAATTACCTACCAACATTGTGATTGTCCTTTAGCTAATCATTTGAAATAATAAAAACAATATGATGTTCAAACTTTTGACTACTTTCTTTAAGAACTACATAACACAATACTTGTACTTTTACTTTCAGTACTTGAGTAGTACATTTTAAAATAAACTACTTGCAATACTTAAGTACAAAAAATGTTGAATACTTTAGTACTTCTACTTAAGTGTGGTGCTTAAAGAGCACTTCAACTTCTACCCAAGTCACTTTTTTGATAAGGAACTTGTACTTTTACTCAAGTATGTGTCTCTAGTACTTTATACATCTCTGTGCACCTCATACAGTAACT
Source organism: Gobio gobio (assembly GCF_949357685.1). Lineage (NCBI taxonomy): Eukaryota > Metazoa > Chordata > Actinopteri > Cypriniformes > Gobionidae > Gobio > Gobio gobio. The sequence continues at coordinate 123,168 of NW_027645672.1, read as the reverse complement.
GTGTCCACAGGGAATCGTCACTGGATCCTTCAGGAGATCCAGACACACTGGACAGGTGAACTGATCCTCAGCCCATGAGATACTGGCTTCTGCCATTTCTCCTTTAAACACACAGAAAGAGAGATGATACACACTGCAGTTTGACAGTGGAGTTCCTTCTTCTAACTGAAGGGTTTATAAATCCTCCTGATAGCACACCTGAGAAACAGGTAATGTGTGACTTAGTGTAACCGGTTTATTTCAGTGTAATTTTTTAACTACACTGACTACACCGTTTAGATGACAGTTGTCTAAAATATATAAAAATTCATATTGTCTAAAAATATGATTAAACTCTTTCAATACTGATTTGGCTTTACACCACACACTAATGTAAATCATGTTACAGCACAAGATCTGGATCATGATGAGAGTAAGAGAGACTCACTGATGTCCAATATATTGACTCAATACACGTTTTAAAATAATTTAATATATGCTTTAAACACGCGAAAATAAAAATCAGTTATAAAAGGAACAGAAAAATGTCAATATATGTGTCTCTGAACAGAAATAAGCCGTGCCAGAAATAATCTTCCAGTTAAATAATGAACAGCTACAGTTTATACAGTTTACAGAGAGATCTCGAGGCAGGCGCAATGCTAAGATGTGGCTGGCGCAACGCTTAGGTCGCGCGTTTTATACAAACACAAATAACAAAATAAAATATGAATCAAACCTGTTGATCTCGAGGCAGGCGTGACGTTAAACTGGGGCGGACGCTTATGTGACGGGACGCGAGCTCCATTACAGACAAATGAGTGGATTAAAATACATGGTAAGGTCGCAAATAAGTAAAATAAGAACATGATAGCACTGTCTGTTGCTTTCGTGCTTCAGTCTGTGTGTCTGGCAGCTTTAAAACAGTGAGAGATCTTGAGGCAGGCGAAAAGCGTTTGGTAAGTGTTGAATATTGACCCATTGTGCGTACCGTAGTGGCTCTCGCGTACTGTAGTTTGTTTAAAAACGGCGGAATTACATATTGTGAAAAAAAGAACAGCGTTGTCCTTGTTCACACGCATCTACCGGACTGGCAGCTGCCTCCAGCACAGGCAGGTTTTAGAGGAGCTGCCTTGAACAGTGACAGGTTTTGTGACGGCTGCCTTCAGTCCTGGCAGGTTTTTGTGGCAGCTCCCCCTGCCACGCAAAGATTTTACTCCTTCTCCAGTTTCACTGTTGTGTCATTTTCTAATCCAATCATGGAGTAGAGTGGCTGAGTGAATGAGGTCTGGACTCATGTGGATGAGGCTCATTGTGTCTGAGACGCTGTAGAAGGACAAAATCCCTGCGCTGTGATCCACATACACTCCTATTCTACTGGAGACATTGACCACAGGAAGGGCGGTCTCTATGCTATTGTGCCAGAATGAGCAACGATTGGGAGAGCAGAACAAACACCAGGACTGATTGTTACGTCCAGCTGCACTCGGAGGACCTTCTTCCTTCTCCTGCTGATGCTCTTATACGTCACTGATATATCCACTCCTAATGAAGAATTGATTTAAGAGTAAAACAAAATCTTGGCTGAGGCTCTGATGTGACATTTGAACCGAGGCGTCGGAGCTTGTGTCAAGAATAAATGGGTGTGTTGGATCCATTATATCAAAGTGTAATTTTTGTTTTTGACACCAGAGGGCGTACACGTATTTGGTGATGATGAGTTACAGGTGCGCGAATGGAAGGTCAAACAAACTTTTTGACAGTGATGTGTTGAGCGCAGGGGCGCCGCTAGCAATTTTGGGCCCTATGAAAGAATTTGATGTTGGGCCCTCTACCACACCAACCTAGCTATCCAAGATCATCTCAGGGGGCCCCAAAAGTGTGTGGGCCCTTAGAATCGTCCTAACTTCCCCCCCCCTTAGCTGCGCCCCTGGCGTATAGTGCAAGACTGTGTTTATGACCAACCTGTTTTGAATTAAATATAGGATTTGTTAGTAGTAAGAAATTAGTAAAGTTTGAAGTATTGATTTAATCGTTGTTTGCAATGGACAATAAAAGGATTGGCATATCCGAATGTATCCTCAATGTATGGACGGTAACTTTATTTACTCAAAGCAAAGGCACGCGTCAGAAACAGACTTTTAAAAGCCCATGTGCGTTCCTACAAGTTAAGTCAAAAAGTTTGACCTAAGGAGCCTGGAGGAGCCTTTTGTATCGAAATTAACGACTGAAGCGGATCGAATTGGACGACTACAGGAAAAGTCAGAGGATGCTCATTCATGACAGTGATGGAGTCATTGTGGATTGCTTTGATTGATCGCGGATTTCAAAGGACTACAAAACCTGCACGTGCAAAGGTAAAAAGAGCACATGAACGCCAAAGTCTTCAGCCTTCAGCGTATCTGGAGGTATGAAAGCGCTTTCACTTGAACTTGAGTTGAATGGCCATATATAAACAGTGCACACAAACAAACAAAGACAAATCTAATGCGCATGGGGGTAAAAAAAAGAAAATGTTTGTGAAATGAAGAACTGGTAACAACTTGTAATGCTTGAGTTTGCTATTGTTCACGGTGTTTAATGTTTATGATGTAAAATATGCAGTGAGCATAAAGGTTTAAAATGGCAGGTGAAAATGAGTTTCGTGATTTCTGAAATCGAGCAAAATAAGGCTCAGACTCAGAAAGCAGAGAATGAAAATGTTGAAGTGGCTGTAAGCAAACGAGAGGTTAAGCTTAGGCCTACTACAAAAGTGTTAATGGTAAAACTGCTCGGGTTATGTATATAACCCTTGTTCCCTGAGAAGGGGAACGAGCACTGCATCGGGACGACGCTTTGGGGATGCTCCCTTAGCATCAGCGAATCTGAAACCAGAATGCCAACTAGGCCAATCCGATTGGCGTGCGTGATGACGTCATCGTGACGGCATACCCGGAAGTATAAAAGGGTTGCTGGAGCGTAATGGCGGTAGTAATTGCTCTGAAGCATGCGCTCCAGGCGCGCCAAGGTGTGGCGTCGGGATGCAGTGCTCGTTCCCCTTCTCAGGGAACAAGGGTTATATACATAACCCGAGCAGTTCCCTTTCGAGGGAACTCGCACTGCATCGGGACGACGCTTTGGGGAACGAGTACCCACTAGGCCACACCGAAGGGTAGCGCCTGCCCTAGTGTGAAGCCGGAAACCGGGCACAGCTAGGACTGGAGCACCCTCGCACCAGGCGTCGTAGGGAGATCCAGGCTATAAAACCTGATAAAAGTGTGTGGGGTAGCCCACCCGGCCGCCTCGCAGATATCCTGCAAGGGGACCCCAGAAAGAAGGGCCACCGAAGAGGCCATGCCTCTGGTGGAATGAGCCCTCACAGCCACAGGTGAAGGCAAACTGCGCACCTGATAGGCCATGGTAATCGCCTGGACAATCCAATTACTGATTGTCTGAGTAGACGCAGGCAATCCCTTCTTAGGTGAGCCAAAACACACCAACAGTTGTTGTGATCTCCTCCACTGTGCAGACTTCGCCAGATAAACTCTTAGAGCCCTAACCGGGCAGAGTAGGTGAAGCCTCCCTTCTTCCGCCGTCACATGAGGCGGAGGATGAAATGCCTGCAGGACCAATGACCTGACCACCCTTGATGGCACCTTAGGCACGTAGCCCGGCCTAGGGTGTAAGATGGCCTTTACTCCTCCCGGGGCAAACTCCAGGCAGGTTGGCGTTACCGCCAAGGCCTGGAGATCTCCCACTCTCCTGAGAGAGGTAATGGCAAGGAGAAAAGCCACCTTAAGGGTCAGATCCTTTGGTCCAGCCGACTCCAATGGTTCGAAGGGGGCCTCAGCCAATCCTTCGAGAACCACTGCCAGGTCCCAGGTTGGAACTCTGGACCGAGCCGCAGGCCTCACCCTCCGAGCCCCACGGAGGAATTGTACAACCAGCTGGTGCCTACCCAGAGGCCCATCACCCAAAGGAGTGTGGAAAGCCGCAATGGCAGCCACGTACACCTTGAGTGTGGACGGGGTAAGCCCTGCAGAGAAACGATCTTGGAGGAACTCCAGCACTGAAGCCACTGGGCAGTTAACTGGGTCCACCTCACGTTCTCTGCACCAAGTGGAAAATACATTCCACTTGAGGCTGTACAGTCTCCTCGTAGACGGAGCCCTGGAGCTGAGTAAGGTCTCTATCACGTCTGCCGATAGGCCAGCCTCTATGAACCTGGTCCCCTCAGGGGCCAGACCCACAGGTTCCAAATCTCCGGGCGGGGGTAAAATATCGTACCCGCCGCCTGAGATAGGAGATCCCTCCTCAGAGGAATCTCCCACGGCTGACCTGCTAGCAGAGCTATGATATCCGAGAACCAAACTCGAGTCGGCCAACGGGGTGCTACCAGAAGTAGACTGACCCCCTGTCGACGGACCCTTTCCAGGACTCCCGGGAGCAGAGCAATCGGGGGAAATGCGTACAGACGCAGCCTCGGCCACGTCTGCACCATGGCATCCAGCCCCAGCGGAGCTGGATGCGTGAGGGAAAACCACAGTGGACAGTGGGACGTCTCTCGAGACGCAAACAGATCCACTTCCACTGGGCCGAACCTCTTGCATATGGCCTCCACCACCTCTGGGTGGAGTCGCCACTCCCCGGGCCTCAGCCCCTGCCTCGACAGGATGTCTGCTCCCTGATTTTGGACCCCCGGGACATACATTGCCCTGATGGACAACAGTTTCCCCTGGGTCCACAGGAGGACTTGGCGTGCTGTCTTGTACAGAAAGCGCGACCTCAGTCCTCCCTGGCGGTTGATGTACGCTACGACAGACGTATTGTCTGTCCGTACCAGGACGTGCTGGCCTCGGAGGTGCGGGAGAAAGCTCCTGAGAGCTTTGTATACCGCCATCATCTCCAGGCAATTTATATGCCAGGAGGAATGACGGCTCTCCCATGGGCCCCTCGCAAAGCGGCCGTCCATGACCGCGCCCCAGCCAGTGAGGGAGGCGTCTGTTGAAACGGATTTCCGGCAACAAGACGCTCCCAACACTGGCCCTCGGGACAGAAACCAAGGTTTCTTCCATATGGCTAGGGAACGAAAGCATTTGCGCGTTACCCTGATCATACGGAAAGGATTCCCTCTGGGGGAAAACCCCTTGGTTTTCAACCACCACTGGATGGGTCTCATGTATAGCAGGCCAAAAGGTATTATGTTGGACGCTGCTGCCATGTGACCCAGCACTCTCTGAAAGTGCTTCACAGTGATGATGTGGCCTAGCCTTATTCCTGAGACCATCGCCTGTATGGTCTCGACTCGCGCGGGAGACAATCGTGCCCGCATCGTTGTCGAGTCCCACACGACCCCGAGGAACGTAGTCCTCTGGGACGGCGTCAACACGCTCTTTTTCGTGTTGAGTCTCAGCCCCAAGCATTTCATGTGGTTCAGAACGACATCTCGATGCCGAACCGCCACCTCGTACGACTGGGCCAGTATGAGCCAGTCGTCGATATAATTCAGCACACGGATGCCCTGAAGTCTCATTGGAGCCAGAGCTGCATCCATGCACTTCGTGAACGTGCGTGGGGAGAGGGCTAGGCCAAAGGGAAGCACTCGATACTGGTACGCTTCGCCCCCGAAAGCGAACCTCAGGTACTTCCTGTGACATGGAAGGATGGAGACATGGAAATATGCGTCCTTTAGATCTATCGTGACGAACCAGTCCTCGGACTGGATCTGACTCACGATCATGGGAATAGTGAGCATTTTGAACCTGAAGCTCCTCAGAGACAGATTCAAAACCCTCAGATCTATAATCGGACGCAACCCTCCATCCTTTTTGGGAACTATAAAGTACCGGCTGTAGAACCCGGACTCTCTTTCCAGCGGAGAAACACGCTCTATGGCTTCCTTCGCTAGAAGAGTTTTTACTTCTAGTTCCATTACCCGAACCTGCTCGGGTATCACTGCTGTCCAGTATAACCCCCTGAATTGTGGAGGAGGAAAACCGAACTGCAGTTTGTACCCCTTTTCTACAGTACGCAGGACCCATGTAGAAATATTCGGAAGGCATTTCCATGCGCCGAAATAATCTACTAAGGGAACCAGCCTCTCGAGGCTGGCGTCGGGTGTTACACGGTTCCCGTTCCCAACCTCCTGAAGCGGCTGACCGGCAGGAAGTAGTTGGGAACGGTTCTCCGTGTGCGGACGCGCGAGCTGACCAGCCGCAGGTCTTTCCAGAGGCGGCTGGTGCAGCATGCGTTCGCGGGAAATCGATGTGGCCCGAAGCGTCATAGACGGCGGGATTACCACATCGATTTTCCCAGAGCGCCGCGGAGGAAACAACCTCGGTTGTTTCTCCGCGGGGGGGACCGCTCTTAGAAGCCCAGCCGTGGCTAGGACTTCTTCCCAGCAGCCTTCCGCGCCTGAAGGACGTTCCGAAGATCGCCTTTAGGGGCTGAAGGTTGCTGCTGAGAGCGCAGCCTCTGTTGCCAGGCTCCCGGGGGAGGGGCTCTAGAAGCGACGCTCTCCTTTTGCACCTTCCGGTGCGAGGAGCTGGATGACGGCTGAGGCTGCCCGCTAGGGCCAGCCTTCCCAGGTTTAGAGCGGCGAGGGAGATACTGGTGGAAGGCTGCTGACTGTTTCTTCGCCTCCTGGTGTCTGGAAACGACGGTGTTAACCGCGTCTCCAAACAACCCAGAAGGCGAGATCGGGGAGTCCAGGAGAAAAGCTCTATCCTTCTCCTTTATCCCCGACAGATTCAGCCAGAGATGTCTCTCCACTGTCACCATGGAAGCCATGGAGCGGCCGATAGCGCGGGCCGTCTCCTTGGTGACTCGGAGAGACAAATCTGCAGCCTTCCTCAGTTCCAGAATGTCCTCCGGAGAGGGACCATCTCCCTCGTCCAACTCTTTAAGGAGGTCGGCCTGGTAGGCCTGCAGAATTGATAATGTGTGCAGGGAACCACCAGCCCGACCAGCCGCCATATATGCTTTGCCCACCAAAGATGAGGTGTCCCGACAGGGTTTGGTGGGCAAAACCGGAGCCTTAAGGGACGATGCAGAGTCGGGTGAAAGATAGCTCGCGAGAGCTTCCTCCACCCGAGGCATCGCCCCATAGCCCGCCTCGCGTGCCCCCAGAACATTGGAATAGTCCAATACTGGGGGATTGCAAACACGCGAAGAATAGGGCCGTTTCCATGATCTACACACCTCGGTGTGTAGATCCGGGAAAAAAGGCAGGCCCCGGCGAGGTGTTTGAACCCGGTGTGAGAGGAACCGGTCATCCAGCCTGCTGGGTAGCTGGATTTCCGGAGCCTCTTGTGGCCAACTTATATTTAATTTGACCACTGCCCGGGCCAACACCTCGACCAGCTCCTCTTGGGCGGGTGGATGAAGCGATGAAACAATTCCTGCTTCATCCCCCGCCTCGGTGCCTATTTCCTCCGGCTCCTCGGAACCGGAGAGAACAAGCATCGGACCTCCCACCCCGGGGGAAGAAGCCGCAGCGCGGGCTTCCACACGGGGAGGAAGATCCTCGGAACTGTCAGAGGAGGATCGGGAAAGTGCCGCAGCAGTCCCGAAACCCTCTGACAAATCCCGCTGTGAGCCCCATGATCTGCGACGCCGAGCCGCCTCAGCGACTGCGGGTCCAGAACCACGAGGCTCACGAGGCTGGCCGGCCTCATCAAACGCAGCCAGCCGAGAGCGAAGCACCCTGAGCGTCAGTTTTTCGCAGTGCTCACAAGCGGCTCCCTCGAGAGCCGCTTGGGCATGCTGGACGCCCAGGCAGTGCACACAAAGCAGGTGTGTATCCGAGCCCGACATGAACCTGGGACACGGATGCACACACTGTTTGAATTCATTCACTCTCACACTTTCCATTTTACTTTTCTCACACACTTTCACTGATAAACAACAGTAAATAGACAGACAGTAACAGATAGCGCTATGCTGAAGAGCAATAACTACCGCCATTACGCTCCAGCAACCCTTTTATACTTCCGGGTATGCCGTCACGATGACGTCATCACGCACGCCAATCGGATTGGCCTAGTTGGCATTCTGGTTTCAGATTCGCTGATGCTAAGGGAGCATCCCCAAAGCGTCGTCCCGATGCAGTGCGAGTTCCCTCGAAAGGGAACTCGATATTTTACAGAAACAAAGAAAGTCAAATTTTGACAAAGCATCCCAACTGAAAAAGACAATACTGGACATCTAAACTGATCCTGATCAACTGCCTAACCAATTAATTGAATTTGTAAAATACCTTTAAAATGAGAATTCAACAGTTTTTATTTCCATTCGGTATTTTATTTGATTATTTGTTAAGTTAAAAATAATTAATTAGTAAAACATTGAACAGTAATGGTAAACAGAGATACAATATTTAATTTCAGTTTATCATTTTAATAGTAGGCTAGGCTAACAGTTGGGTTGAGTGACAGTAAAGCACATTGAACAATTGCTAACAATCAAATGCACAAAAATAACATATTCAACATAATAAGAGTAAATATCGTGCAACTAAACTGTATGGGCCGCAAAATGATTCTAGTGCGGGTACAATTGATACACTGTGTCTCAACTGTACCCACCTGACCACCTCGCACATTTCTCTAGATTTGACGATGGTCTTGCATGACACACAGTCATTCAATATGCCAGTTTTCAGATCACAGATTAAGGTTTACGAAAATGTAAGTTAACTTTAAAAGTCATGTGAGGATGAGAAGCTATTCAATGTGGAAGGGAGGTGGTGAAATGAAAAACTTACCTCAGAAGAAAACACTTTCACCGATATCTTCGGACAGGAGAAACACACGTACTTCAAATTTCCCACGATCGAAGACGGCGCTAATACGCATGTGCGAAGCAAATATCACAGATCAGACTTGTTGAGCACTCAAGTTATTTGAGGTGTCTCAAATGTACCCCTGTACCAACTGTACTCGGTCTACCCCTACTGCAGTTTGACAGTCGAATTCCTTCTTCTATGAACTGGAGAGTTTATATATCCTCCTGATAACATGCTTGAGAAACTTTCTGTAGGGAGTGATTTACTGTAAGGCATTACACTCTAATAGCATTACACTCTTAGGGGAAAAAAGGTCCAATGGTGTTTTATATAGAACTCAATGAGATTTGACAGTTTTAAATCACTCTTTATTCCAAAAAGGTTCTCTCTAAGGACAAATGTCTTAAATTATTGCATAATACTTTCATGTTACAAGTTATTTCAATTTCACCTGTTATAAAGTATGTTTACGAGCTGTTTAATTCATAGAATTTAATTAAAATGACAACATAATTAATTAACTAAATCCATACAATGATGATGGATTTCATAACCCTCAAAGGTTATGAAGCACCTGACAGCAGGCACGTGCAGAGGGGGGAGCTTTGGGTGCTCGAGCCCCTGCCCTTTTTCAAAATGAATCAAAAGTGCCCCTCTCAGACAAATATCAATGATAATGTCGTGGTCAATAAAACTAAATAAATGTGATTATTATAACATGACAATGTATACAATAGTAATGGACGGCTCAAAAGTCGGACAATTTCTGTTGAGGCGTTGCTATAACGCGTTGCTATGGGTTGCGTTGCGTGCGTTTTGATTGACTGTTGATTTTCCACTGTTCGGAAACGGCTCTCGAGACAAATATGGTCCTTTCAGAGAGTGTGTGGCCTTACGGGGAAAAAGTAAACCAATATTTTTTTTTTCATCCATAATCAGAGCTAATGTGTTGATTTAATTACACATCTATATATTATATATTTTAAAGTATTACACAATCACCAATGCCCGTTTGTTAGTGTATAATACACCAACCAATCGTGATCTGGCAAAGCAAGTTCAAATTCCATTAGGCGATGTGAAGTGGAGGTAATTTTCTGTTCTCATTCATAAATCGGTTAAAAATTACATGGTCAGACGAACTAACATTTGTGGAACGATTTCCTGCGGTTTGTCTCATTTTATAAATTGCATCACTGACAAAATGGATTTTAACAGACAACAAACAAATCCCTGCACAAAACCATGCAGCAGCAAAAGTCGCATTAATGGTAAGTAGTGTTAAATTCACTTGTATTTATGTAGCCTATATTGATACACTGTTTACTATTTCATGAAACTATCAAAGTTAACAAAACCCAAGTGCCACCGGCACCTACAGGCCTATTATGTGAAGTGTAGGCTGGCGAAATGGTTACATGAAAGGACTTTATTATATTAACGTTAACATTTTGAATATTATGCTGCATTATGAAGTCTCTTATGTTCTTCAAGCCTGCATTTATTTGATAAAAAAACAGCAATATTGTGAAATATATTAAAATAATGGTTTTCTATTTTAAAATAATTTAAAATATAATTTATTTTTGTGATCACAGCTGGATTTTCAGCATAGTGTCACATGATCATTCAGAAATCATTCTAATATGAGGATTTAATGTCAATGATGGAAACTGTGATACTTTTTTCAAGATTGTTGGATTAATAAAAAGTTAAAAAGAACATAATGTAATAATATTTCACAATAATAGGATACTGTTTTTTCTGTATCTTTGATTAAATAAATTTAGGCTTGATGAGCATAAGGATATGTATATATCCTTATATATATATATATATATATATATATATATATATATATATATATATATATATATATATATATATATATATATATATATATATTGCCCCTTTTTTACATTTGAGCCCCTGCCCCTGAAGAACTCTCTGACAGAACACTTTTAGGTTGTACAGAACCTTTTCTTCTAAAGTGATCGGGCTAGAGATGTCCCCTACTAACTCATGACATGATACAGATTTCAATGAATCACAATATTATATAATTTCAATAAGGTTTAAACTTTTCCAACACCAACAAGCACTATTTGGAAAAATAACCAGCTCTCATACAGTTAAATCAACCACATTCAAGTAGAAAAGGCATTGAACTTTCTGAAGGGGTTGAGAAATGTTGTTAGATGAGAACTGGTTTCAGAAATGCAGACAAGCAACATAAACTCAATTCTTTGGTACAAACACCTGAGGCTGAACAAGGAAATAATTAAGTTTGCACTGACATGAAGTTTCTGAAAAATGTATTTTAGTTTCAGCCCAAATATTTTTTGGTGTGACTGTATGGAGATTAAACATAGAATGGTCTCTTTGGGTCCGCTTAAAACATCTGAGATGATTTGACAGATCCCAGATCTTTTAATCGTGATAACTGATATCTGGCTAAGATGGTTCTTCAAACCAATTTGTGAAATTGATTAAAATATCTGGATTAAGTTATCTAAGATCACTGCACGTTCTTGTGTTCCCTGAAGAGGGCAGATGCATCGATACTTGAAACCACGATCAGCAATTCAGCGATTGGCTGGCGGCAAGACAACGTAATGAAAACATGCCTAATTAAAAAAGCCACCTGGCAAGTTGGACAAAAAAGCCCCACGAATTTCTGAATTTCTTTTATAAGGAAACGACCAAACCAACATAAGTTATAATAGAAAAATGATAAATGTTTTTTTGTTAAAAATATGATTACCAATTATTTCTCTCAGAGCTCTCTCAGCCCGCGGGATGTCTGAGCAGAGTGAGGTATGCATTGTGTGCACTCCTGCTCAAACGAGTGTTATAAGTGAAGATAATCACTAATTAATTTATCTGTTTCGTTAAAAATGTATGCAGAAGTATGTAATCTATCCTCTTAAAGATGTTTTTCCTGCATAAGTGAAAGTTTAACCGAGTGTATGCCGTGTCACGTTGAACTGTATGTTAGTGTGAAAGTTGGCCTGTGAAGCATGTCTATTCTATATCTTTTCTATGTTCAAATGTTTGACAGGAGAAGGCTGATTAACTTTTCACAACACTGAATGTTATATTTACTGCATTTTTCAACTCATGCAGATGGCAAAAAAAGAACCTCTGAACCAGCAATTTGACTCCAGTCTTCATTCATTACACAACACAACGCAGAGGGGTAGCCGAGCCATGCGAGGCCAAGACTTGCTACATTGGTGCCGTGACCCGAATCCCCAGAAGGATCGACGTCAGATTGACCGCCGGATGTTGCTGGGTACCGCATAGTTTGTTCTATGGACTGGGTTGAATTCTTCTTTTCCTGTCTAATCTGCTGGAGAGAGAGGTACAAAGATTCAATATTACAATACACCAGAAAAGAGAGAGAGAAAAAAAAAAAAAAAAAAAAACTGCATAATCTTTTTTTCGAGATTTACAAAGACTGAATTTCTTGAAAAAAAAAAAAGAAAGGGGGATCTGTCCTATTGTTGTAATCCAGTTTTTGTAACAATGTCAGATACTTATGTTGTGGAAGATACGCAGGATGAAGTATACGTTGGTGGGGGGAGAGGGCAGTTATTTAGGGATATGGCTCACACTCCTGGAGCCACAGGTATTGCTGACTCTCCTGTGTTTTGCTCCACACGTATAAAAACTGATAGACAGGTTCCCAAGTCAGACACAACTTCCGCTGATTTAAGCAACCTCATTACACAGTTAGCTCATGAAATAGGACAGTCCATTTAAGCGCCGCTAAAGAAGGGAAGTGAAAATGAGGAGAGAATGACTAGCAGCCAAAATGTAGGTTTAGAACCGCTTTCTGCTGACCCTCATTCACTAACCATGACTGGTGTAAAATTGGTGATGCAATCTGATGTGAAAGAGCCACCAAGCTTTCGTGGAGATGGCACAGATAAACTCTCTATCCACAAGTGGGAAGAACAGATTGAACTCTATTTAAGAAAGAGAGGTGTGCCGACAGGAGAAAAGGCTCAGGAAATTATGTCAAGACTCGGAGGGAGAGCGAGAGACATCAAAATCACATTACGCAGTAACCCATCATTGAAACCTGGTGAACACCCAAGAGTTATTATTGATATACTAAAGCAACACTTTAGTGAACTGACGTATTCTTCAATGCCACTCACAGACTTCTACAATACCTTACCTATAGTGGGAGAGATCTCAATGGATTACTGGATTCACCTGAATAAAGCTGTTGAAGTGGCGGAGGAGTGCTTAAAGAGGCAGGGACGCAACCTTGAAGATCCAAGTAAAGAGGTGACTATAATGTTCGTTAAGCACTGCCCAGACCCAGCTCTTTCTGCAGTGCTAAAGTTCAAAACTGCTGACAAGTGGAAAGCTAGTGAAATTCAGGAACGCCTTGATGATCATTACATTTACATTTACATTTAAGCCCTGTTTCCACCTAACTTTTTTACGGGAACGTTTTTCCCCCAGACCTGCTACTGTCTGCGTTTCCACTGCGGTCTAAAGTACCGAGAAGATTAGGCAAATTAGTCCGGTGATGTAGGACTGCGTGTGGCGCGACTGCTCCTCCCAGTCAGCGACGGACAGTAATAATTTTTGTGCTATACTGTCTGCAACAATAACAAATGGAGGAGATGCAAGCAGCGCTGCTTTTGCTGGTTATATATTGGTTTACTAAAGAGGTCATTAACAAAACGGCGGAAAAGAGACGAGCACTGATACTAAAGCGTATTATGAAAGCTTGTAAAGCTAGATTTAAAATATGACAAAGTATGTTATCATTAGGGTTGGGTACCGAAATCCGGTTCCAATATGGCACCGGTGCTTATATAACCGGTATGTACCGGACCGAATCAGAACGCAGATTTCGGTTCCTCATTTCGGTGCCAAAATTCAAACGTGCTTTCGCGCTTTGGCTGAGCCAGAGACAGACACTCAGCGCTCGTCACATCACAACTCATGACAACTATTCAGTGTTTTCAACCACATCATGTTTATTTCAGGTTTCAGACATAAAATGTTCATAAGTACTAGCAAAAAACACACACAGATGTCTATGAAAGCGGCAATGACAATCCTTTCAGACGGTTATAATTTGACTAACGTTACGTGTTTTATTCACATCAGATACATGCACATTATATAGTAACTATATAGTTTACTCTGTTCTTCTTCCAGTTCACTGGTCACTTACTTTCATGTATTTCGTGAGACGTGAATGAACTCAAGTGTTGTAAATCCGACAGATCCGATTCTGAGGCGCAAACTAACATGGCGCCGCCCATTGCGCTTTATAGATCAACTAACACACATTCACTCACACATTTGAACATCAGATAGTTCGTGACACAGTTAAGAAGTTTGTGAATATTTTGAATAAAAAGAAAAAACGAAATAAACCCGATACAGCTGAGCTGTCAGCGCTATTGCGGCTGCTGTGTGTCATGTGAGAAACATGACGCGTCACCATGGAAACATTAAGGCGATGCGTTCTAAAATATTTAGCCAGAGAATATGATCATATTTCAAAAAAGAGCTGAAGCTCGAAGCTGGTTAGTAGCAGAGCAAGAATACAGACGACTGCTGTTATTACTGTAACTGTTTAGAGTTATATTAGGCTTGTTGTAGTTGGGTGGCTTAGGTTTTACTGTGAATATGTCAATTATAATTTGTAAATAAGTAAATTGTGTTTTGTATTTATTTATATTCATACATTTAAGTATACATTAAACTTTTAATAAATGGTTCAATTTAAATAATAAATAAATAAATAAATAAAAAGCCATTTAATGTCATCCACCTCGTTTGGTGGCCTTTTAAAAAAAAAAAAGTATCGGTTCAGGCACCGTTTAGGCACCGGAACCGTTTTAAAAGTATCGGTTTGGCACCGGAATCGAAAAAAACCCAAACGATACCCAACCCTAGTTATCATCAGCTATTACGGACATTGACCGTGCAATGGCTGAGACGAACGCGCGCCATCGGACAGAACGAGCAAGACTGATATTTACTGAACGCTGAACGATCCTCGCAAAAGACTTAAAAATGCCGGTTGAAAGAAAATGCTGCGTGAGCTCAACCAATCAGCATGTTCAGCACCCAAGTCCCACCCCCGAAAGTTCCCGAACTTTGAAAAAGTACCACCTCGGGAGCAGGGCCGCTCGGAGGGGGAAATATTTACCCAGAACTTAATTTAGACCCTGGTTTCTGCGGTCGAAACACACCGAGTACCACCCCAAAGTTACTAGTTCCTGGGGAAAGTTCCTGCGGTGGAAAAGCGGCTTTAGTCATTTAGCAGACGCTTTTATCCAAAGCGACTTACAAATGAGAGCAATAGAAGCAACTAGAACAGTCAAGGGCAACAGTATGCAAGTGCTGTAACAAGTCTCAGTTAATCTAACACAGAACACACAGGACAGAACCTTTTTTTTGTGGAGATGTGGCTATAGAAATGGCTACAGACTCGGCTGCTCGAATTGAGATAGGCAGGTCATTCCACCAGGTGGGGACGGTCCAAGAAAAAAAAAAGAGTAATGTGGTCAGTGAATTTTAGCTGATCATCAATCACAACTCCAAGGTTCCTGGCTGTCCTGGACGGAGTTATTGTTGATGATCCTAGCTGAATGGAGAGATTATGATGAAGTGCTGGGTTGGCTGAGACCACAAGCAGTTCTGTCTTTGCAAGGTTGAGTTGCAGGTGATGTTCCTTCATCCAGGCAGAAATGTCTGTTAGGCAGGCAGAGTGTTGTTGGCATAGCAATGGCATAGCAGAAGATTCAGCAGCAGCGAGCCAGATCAAAACGTTCAGGTGCTGAGAGATATGCTTCTGCAAATGTGCAGGCTGCTACAATTGATGAGTCAACTTTGGTGGGGGCTTCAATGAGACCACAAAACCAAATGGATGTTGTGAGTGATGTTGGCACGTCGTCCGATAATATCAGCCTTCAGAGTCTCATAGCTCAACTTGATTGTGTGTTAAAGCAGAACCATAAAGCAGCAGTCCAGGTGCCGTACATGTCAAGTGGATTCCAGTCTTTCCGAAAGCCATGCAAAGTTGGCAAAGCAACTGACCACTCTACTACCATGCATTGCAAGTGAGATGGGTTGTGTTTGTATTGCTGCAAAGCAGGACATTGGAAGAGAGAGTGTCGTAAGGCAGGATCTGGAGCCAGTGGTCCTGGTATGCATTCAAGCCAGAAAACAACCACCGTTAAACTAACAAGCCTGCATATGGAGAGGGGATGTGTGGGTGGACAAAATCTAACCCTCGAATAAAAAGATGATGACTGGGAGCAATGGTATGAGCACATATCCCAATCAAACGGTGTTCAAGTAGTTCTGCAGAATTCACTAAGAATTTAACTTTTTAGTGAATTATTCTATGCTCCAGTGATCGTGAATAAGACATTCAGAGTCAAGGGAATGCTAGACTCCGGCTCCATGGCTTGTACAGTAAATGAAACAACGGCATCTAGGATGATTGAAGAAAATGTGATCACTACAGACAAGCAGTTAAATGAGAAAGTCATCCTGGTCGGCTGTGGGGGTCATCAAACTCACCCTAAATGTGTGTATGAAGTGGAGATATAAGTGTATGGTGTACAGTGTATAGTTCCCATTCTTGTGGTCCCAGGGCAGAAAGATGACCTCATTCTCGGATCTAACGTCATAAAGTACATCATGCATCAAATGAAGAGCAGTGACGATTATTGGAGAGTCACCGGTCAGAGCTGTGGCACGTCGTTGTCTCCTGACACTTCTCAATTCCTTGACGTGATGGCAGGGTTGACTAGATGTCAGGGTGTCGATACTCCTAACAAGATCGGGACTGTGAAGTTGACACAAACTGTAAGACTGTAAGGGATATTCGGATCAAATAACTCTTTGGGGGAATTGATTCACAATTAAAAGAACCAAATCACCTATATTATTAATTCAGAATTAATATTTAACACCTCACCAACTATTCGTCTAGCGATACGTCGATATTAGAGTTATCTTATCAATTCTGGTCAGAATATTACTTCTTGGCCATCGGAAATATCATTAATTTTATGTTCATTGATATGAGTCATATCAATAAACATATGAGCACGGTAACGTACGATCGACAGTTTACTGCAACAACTTATGAGCATGAAGCACAAGACACACGTTTAGATGAAAAATGAATACAAGACGTTATTGAGCTATTCTAAGACAAACAATCTAAATTAATAAAAACACACACATACTCATTCATACAGTTTGCAGGAAAAGGGTGATATTTGTTAGAGGAGTTGAGTCCCAACCTTCTAAAAAATCCCTAAAAAATACACAGCATTCACCACACCACTCGGATTGCATGAATATAATCATATGCCACAAGGTCTGTGCAATAGTCCGACCTCATTTATGCGAATGATGCTGAGTATATTTGGTGACATGAACTTCACACAGCTGTTGTGCTACTTCGATGACTTGCTGGTATTTGCAGCCACTGAGAAGGAAGCCTTGAGTAGGCTAGAAGCAGTGTTCCAACAACTTCGCCAGCATAATCTGAAGCTCAGCCCGAAAAAGTGTCACCTTCTGCAAACTTCTGTGAGATTTTTGGGACACATCATCGAAGGGGGTGGAGTTGCTGTGGACCCTGAAAAGGTGGGCGTCATTTCCCGCATGACCACGAGTGATCTTATGGAGGATGACGGAGTTACCCCTTCAGTAAAAAGAGTTAAATCCTTTCTTGGGATGGTCTTTTATTATCAGCATTTCATATCAAATTGTTCTGCCATTGCCAAACCATTGTTTGCCCTCACTGCTGGTCAGAAGAGGAAGAGTAGAGGAAATGTTGCAAAAAAAGCTGGTACTTTTAGAAAATTGAAGGCCTCCGACTGGACAGAAGAATGTGACATGAGTTTCAGTGCTTTGAAAGAGAAGCTGTTGAATTGCGCAGTCCTGGCGCATCCAGATTTTTCAAGACCCCTGATATTGTCCATTGAGGCTTCTCTAGATGGTTTAGGGGCGGTATTGTCTCAAATACCTCTGGGCGAAGACAAAGCAAGGCCCATCGCTTTTGCGAGTAAAACACTTAGTGCTTCCCAGAGGCGATATCTAGCTCATCGTTTAGAATTCTTGGCCTTAAAGTGGAGTGTTGGCGAGAAGTTTAGTCATTGGCTTAATGGACACACATTCTCTGTCTGGATGGATAACAATCCTCTGACGTATATAATGACTAAACCGAAGCTTGATGCCTGCGAACAACGCTGGGTCGCGAAACTAGCCCCTTATACCTTCGAGATGCGTAATTTAGCGGGCAACAAGAACATTGTGGCTGATGCTCTTATCCAAGACCCTTTTTCAAAGACAATCAGCCATAGGCTGCTCAGTGAACAGTATGAGAGTTTGCTGTCTGAAGCTGATGGAGTCAGTGAGGCAGGGATGCAGGATACCTTTCGACTGAAAGTTCAATGTCAGCGGCAGGGGTCGGAGACTGACCCAGAAGAGATCTTTCCTGTGGCTAGCTCAGGTATTTGTAGTATTGGTGCCGTTCATGCTATTTGTGAAGCTCACGACAATTGGGAGCTGGCAGCAGAATCGAGAGCCGTGCAGTTGATCCAATCTGTTCAGCAGTTTACACCATCAAGTCTGGATATATTACAAGAATTCTCCCTACTGGAACTTCAACAAAGACAAGAACAAGATCCTAACATATGTGGTTGTTCCTTTTGTGATTCGCAAAAGAAGGCCTTCTAGACGTGAGAGAGCAAACCTCAACTTAAGTGCACTTTCTCTCAGCAAACAATGGGAGAGACCTCCCTTCCTGGATGGCATACTCAATTGAGTAATCAAGGACACACTGAGTAAGCACAAGAGATATCAATTTGTGCTCCTTCAGAGTCTTAGAGCCGGAGCGTTGAGTGGCATCCATGATCTCGCTGGACATCAAGGGCAAGCAAGAACGCTCCATTTAGCAAGGCAGGGATTCTATTGGCCAAAGATGGAGCAAGACGTCAAGTCTTATGTTAAATGTTGCCAAAGATGCATTCTCGGTAAGTCGCCTGAGCCATCTGCCAGAGCCCCGTTGGAGAGTATCAGATCCTCCGCACCCATGGAATTGGTATGTTTGGATTTCTGGAGTGCAGAAGACACTAGGCAGAATTATGTTGATGTGTTGGTGGTCACTGACCACTTTACAAAATTAGCTCACGCTTTTCCATGTGTTCCATCAGACAGCTAAGCAAGTGGCCAGGAAGCTGTGGGATCACATTTTCTGCATCTATGGCTTTCCTGAACGTATACACACCGATCAGGGCGCTAATTTTGAGAGTGGTTTGATCGCTGAGCTACTTAAATTGTCAGGAGTGGCTAAGTCACATACCACAGTATATCATCCAATGGGCAACGGAGGAACTGAGTGATTTAATAGGACTCTAGGAACTATGTTGCGTTCTTTGCCCTTCAAAGCTAAACATCAGTGGCCCCAACAAATTCAGACCCTGACATTCGCTTATAACGCCATTGTGCATGAAACAACAGGTTTCTCACCTTTTTACCTCATGTTTGGCCGTGTGCCGAGACTTCCGGTAGACGTGATGTTCAAACAGGTGCTCTGAGATCCTGTGGTGGTTGATTATGGTAGTCACGCCAAGACACTACTCTCTCATCTCCATGAAGCAGCAACTATTTCGCAGCAGCATGTTGTCAAAGAACAGAAAAAACAAGCTCAGGGATACAACAAGAGAGTAAAAGGCACTCACCTAAGCGTTGGAGATTGTGTGCTGATTGTCAATAAGGGAGAGAGGGGGAGGAGAAAACTCGCCGACAAGGGGGAGTCAACCCTCTATGTTGTCATCAACTGGAATCCCCAGACACATACCTACATGGTACAGGATGGAAAAGGAACCAGGAGAGTTGTACATCGCAATCTCTTGTTGGACATCAGTTTCTTTCGAATTCAGATGGAACTCGGAGTGGCCAGTAACCTGTATCTCAATGACTGTGATTATGATGGGGAGTCAGTTGCTCATCTGCAGCCCGAGGATCTTGCAGATTGCTTGGAGAGTGAAAGTTCAGAGAGACGGACAAGCCTCTGGGGATTAGATAAAACGGAACATTCCCTGGTCAAAGCTCATTAAGTGAAACTGGATCTGTGCAGTTCCATACTGAGAGAGAACAGCAGAGTCAAGATGGTGATTGTTCTGAGAAGTTTTGTGATGATGACAGTCATATTACAGAGCCCTGTAATGTTCAGACAGACTGTCTTAGTCTTGATGGTGACAGAGCCACTTCCATAGTGGAGACGAGACATGCCCAATACAGAACAGCCTAGTCAAGAGACTGGAAACCGAGACACTTGGGGTGTAGAAAATAATCAAGAAAGAGTTACACGTGCTGGGAGAGTGGTTAGGAAGGTCAATCGTCGTATCTATGGTGCAAAGACAGTTAAAGATTAAATCACTTACAAACACATTGGGTAGAAAGTCCCAGTCATTACTCACCTTGTTTTAAGAGTTATTCTATAGCCCAAGTTCATATGCTCTGATACACTTGAGTATTATCCCTGTGGCTGTAAAGCAATCTGTTTAATGTGATTTATAGATGTTATACATTTGACTTAAAGATTTGTGGTTTAAAACCTGGTATGGTGTAAAAGGCATCATTTTATTCTGTGAGTTTTTTAAGGCTTGATCACCCTTAAATTTCTCTCAACCTTTTAAGAAGGTAGCATTTTCAGGCTGAAATGGGTAAAGAGACATTTTGGAGACCCCAGTCAAGTGTATAAGTGAAGTTGGTTGAGTCTTTTGGATTTTGGTGAATTCAGAATGGGGTGAATGTAACAGGTATTAATTGTAACGTGTTTTAATTTAGATTCACACAAAATCCTAGTTTTTCTACTACATATGTGAGAAAAAAGAAAATGTATTTTTTTGTGTCTTTAATGAGTTTTGCGGTCGTCGCAGTTGTGACGTCATTGGCGCGTCACGCACGCGCTCTCTCAGTCCGCGGGATGTCTGAGCAGAGCGAGGTATGCATTGTGTGCACTCCTGCTCAAACGAGTGTTATAAGTGAATATAATCACTAATTAACTTATCTGTTTCGTTAAAAATGTAAATGAGTATGCACAAGTATGTAATCTATCCTCTTAAAGGGGTGGTAAAACACATTATTTCGAAGGCTTGATTGTGTTTGTGGGGTGCACTGTAACGTGTTCATGCTTCGGTTTTAAAAATTGCATTATTTTTCATATATTTTACCTTTATTCTACACTGCTCTGTCCCTCCGTGTAAAAACGGTCTGATGGTTTCGGGGATTGTATGAAGCCAGTCCCTCAAAAATACGCAATGGGCTCAGATTGGTTAGCTGGCCCAGTGTGTTGTGATTCGCTAACTGCCTAGTGCACATTTCTCAGAAATGTCACGCCCCTTACCTTCACCAGTAGCCTGTGCTTTGGGTAGTACAATGGCGTCAATAAAACCATACCAATTTGAGCCTGAATCAGACCCAGACAATTTTAGTGAAGATGATCGAGCAGAACCTGTTCAGTCCTCAAGAGTAAAGACTGCGGATCTATAGTGATCGCTACTGAATGGCACCGTTACTTTTGTATTTTTAGAATGATTATAGCCAAATATCTGTCGTAAGAACTATTAACCCAAAGCGAACACTAAACATTGGCTTTACTAGTAGCCAAATCAAACACAGAACCATGTTTAGCATGCCTGTAGATAAACAACACATAAAAGCTCTAATCAAAGAATAATTTACACTAAGGCCAAGTTCACTGTTGAGATTTTAAAAAGTTTGTAACATTAGGTGTTTGTCGGATAATGTTAAGTATGAATGAGCATTTAACAAACTGGTTTGCAGAGCCAAACAGCGTTGTCATCTGTGTACTTCCTTGCTAAAATGGACAATTAACAATACAAACTATTACAGGAAAACACATCGACGAAAAATAAATCATACTTACAGGTTGTGGCCCGTAAACAGCTTCTGTTTTTAAATCCATCTTTCAGGACAAGCCGTTGTAAGAATCCTGCATTGAACTCGTGAAGATTGTGGAAGCTTTCCTCTGTGAAATGTGCATTTTCCGGTCTTCTCCTCTGACCCCTGTCTGTCTCATGCTTTGATTTATCTGCTGCAAATGCGACCGTGTTAGCCTCTGTCTCGTACACACATGCATATATCGTTGTATGTTAAACGCACTGCAACACACCCCTGTCCCTAGGAAGGCTGAACAAAGTGGACCTGCAATCTGGATGAAAATAACAGCGTTTCGTCGGCATTGGCAACAACACTCCAGCCTACTAACTAGCCTACCACAACAACTATTCCCCGCGGTGATACAAAATGGCCTCGCCCCCCTTATTTCATATTCTCGGAGGAGGGGTTTATGTAAATATTGGGGCTGGTGATGTCAGAGACCCTGGAGGAATGTGTAGTAGTCCCTAGCGGCCGTTTGCTGTAGTCCTTAGAAATTGATTTCTTTAAAAGCAAATATCTCCCTTTGCTTTGAACTTTGAACGTTTTAACTTTGCAGATGTTGTTTATGCTCAAACAGCAACATTACACACTAGCTAAAGTTAGAAATGTGAAATCGTGGTTTACCACCCCTTTAAAGATGTTTTTCCTGCATAAGTGAAAGTTAAACCGAGTGAATGCTGTGTCACGTTGTACTGTATGTTAGTGTGAAAGTTGGCCTGTGAAGCATGTCTGCTGATATCTTTTCTATGTTTGACAGGAGAAGACTGATTAACTTTTCACAACATTGAATGCAACATATTTACTGCATTTTCCAACTCATGCAGATGGCAATAAAAGAACCTCTGAACCAGCAATTTGACTCCAGTCTTCATTCATTACACAACACAACACAGAGGGGTAGCCAAGCCATAGTGACCGAGACACGAGAGGCCAAGACCAGCTACAGTAGCATGTGTGTAAGACTGCGATAACATTATAAATCACAAATACATCTCTCAATCAAGTGTCTGTGTCTGTTGTATATACACCTTTTACACAACATTATATTATTTTCAAATACATTTGATTTATATGTTATTATTATTAGGGATTCAAGCACGAAGTGCTGAAACCCTATTGTAGCTGTTAAATTTCCCATGATGCATCATTCTCCGTCTAAAACTGATCGTAGAGATCAGATCGTAGAGACTTTAAACTTTCAGGGCTGGTAGTACTCACAACGACTACCAGCGTCACCAAGGCACGCCCCGATCGGCCTGACTGGGGCGCTACAGCGTGCAAAAGTACGAAATGTCTCATACCTCCTAAAGCGTTAGGCGTGGGCTCAAGTGTCTTATATTGTGGGAATCCTTGGCTCAAGACGGATAAAATGCATAACTCGGATTGGCTCGCCATTCCGGCACCAATTTCGAGAATTTTTATTTTTTTTTTTAAACCTACTTTTGTGAACTCCTCCCACATTTTCCCCCTAATCGGAACCATACCACTGTAGAAATGTTCTTTGGAGAGAGACTATCAATAATTATGAAAAAAAAAATATTTTTCAATTCATGGTCGCTAAGGGAAACCAAAATGTTCAATGTACCATCACACACCTGTACCATCAAGGTCTTATAGAAACTCTCAGACAGGGGTGTTGAGGCAACTTGGATCTAGACTCTGCAGGATAGTGACCCTCCAGGGCCAACTTTGGACACCCCTCAAACTCAAAATTCAGTGAGATATTTTTAACAAATTTGACACACATATGTATGGACACTCTGAGGACACCTAAAAAAGTGGTGGAGATTGGGCAAGACGTGATGCTATAACTGCCAATATTTTAAACATTTTTATTTAATTTATTTAATTAAAAAATTGATTCCTTAGTAAATGGTCTTTTTTCATCTATAATCTAAGTTTTTTTTATTTCTTTGGATCCCCATTAGCCAATACCTAGAGTAGACAGTGGCTACTCTTCCTGAGGTCCCAACAAGTAAAAATACATGAATCCTTAACAATAAAAAGTCAATGAAACATACAATCCCAAAATGAATTTCAAATATCAAAATCAACAATTTACTATTGTGCCATTAAATGTTCCTTTAAAGATTTTTATTATTATTTTACTTCAAATATGTAATATGCAATGGTAAATCATTCCATATTTCCATTCCTCTATATGTTGCAGTACATTTTTTTACAGTAGTTTTTGAAACAAGTGGAAAAACATCCTTTTGATGCATGCCTGGTGTTGAAATTATGACTACTACTACGATGTAAAAGTTGACATTACAGGACATTAGGAACTCTTGGCAAATTATTTCTTATTAAACAAAGCAGAGAGACAATCTTCAAGTACCTTTAATTATTAATCTGAAATAGTTATTCTAATAGTATATCTTGCTTTGGTGAGTGACATTTCAGATATTACTCTGATTTATGGATCACCAAAATGCTTTTGGTTTTGTCAAGTTTACAACCAACGTATTATTCTGTACCTACTTTGACCAATTACAATTCCTCATTCAAAGCAGTAGACAACTGCTTAATTGATGTTGCAGTTAAATATAATATTTCATCTGCATACATGTCTGTCCGTGCACACTTTAAAATGAGGAAGTTTATTGGTAAAATAGTAGTGGTCCTAAACAACTTCCTTGAGGCACACCACATTGCAACTTTCACATCTGAAAAAACTTCCAATATAAAATACACAATGTCCCCTATTAAACTGATAACTTTTAAACCAATGTACAGAATGAAAAAGTAATTGTAATTTATGTTCCTCAATCTGTGCTAAGCAATCATCTGTCATCTGTGTTAATGCTGTTCCTGTTGAGTGTCCCTCTCAAAGTGCATGCTGAAAATGATTAAACACTTAAATTTTTTAAACTATTGTTTCCAATACTTTGCTGAGAACCGTTAGCAAACTTATTCATCATATTTACGTTCACTTGTTTTAATGTAACATAAAACATTTTCTTTTTCCTATTAATTTCCGTTACATAAATTCTTAATTTGCAATTGACCTCCCAGTCCTCCTTGCTCCTTGCAATTTTCTTGGCCGATTCCGATTTCTGATTTTTTGTTAATGAGATCGGCCGATACCGAAAATCAGTTGCTTATGAAACAAAATATTATAAATAGACCTTTTTCTCTTTTTTACTCATTTTTACGATCACTTACGAGCACACATATTCTGAATGCCTTCGGCAGAATTCAAATGAGCCATTTTAATCTAGATTAATCTAGATTTAAAAAATGTATCTATGCCCACCACTAATATATATATTTTTATTTTATTTATTTATTGAACCATTTACATTGTTTTATTTAATTGTATTAAGTTTATTATTTATGATGATAATCATTATAAGTAAATAAACATTTAAAGGCTGTATGCTGTTTAAAAGTAAACATTGTTTATAAAAACAAAGTGAAAAATAATCAACCATCTAGGCATAATTATTATTATTATTAGTAGAGACGTATTATTATTACATAGAGCCGCCGCTAAATCTACTGTAGGCTACAACAGTAGCCTAATATATTCTGTCAATAAAATTTTTTTTAAACCAAACTTTTATTTTGACGGGTTGCCGTTGCCCTTTAGTGTCTGTGTTCATGATATGACAGTTCTCTCAAATGAAACGGTAAATTCTCATGAAGTGACTGTTTATGCGTTCGGCTGGTCATCCAGCACCATGAAGTCCATAATTTCTATGTAATTGAATGTAATTTCTATGTAAACCAGGAGCCATTCTCTAATAAGAGTGTGGAAGACATTTGTATTAATATGCTTATTTTATGCTTATGGAACATGTTTGCATCTTTAACCCGCTCGAGTCGGCGGTCGCGCCAGTGCGATCGGCTCTCTTTTTCTTATCAGTGCCAAAGAGACTCCAATATCTCTATTATCATTCAGGCAAGTGTTATACATCATTATAATCTGTTAAGTTTCTATTTTTTTATGTACAGTCAAAATAAAAACATGTTTTGCTTTTTGCAAAATAAAGAAAACGCACATGATGCGCAATCTGCAGCCTCTCTCTCGAAGATGGTCTTCAGAAAATGACCTCTAGCTTAGTGAATACTTGTCTCACAAACATGAGACATATGTCTAAAGAAACGCTGAAATGTCAGGTTTTAAACAATGTAAACTAAATCGAAAACAAATATTCTGTGTTTATGTAATCTGTTCGAAAAGCGATACATGTCAGTCACCCGTGAGCTACTTCATTATCCGGTAATGTGACCACGCCCACGGATCGTGCGCTCTATTGAGATTCAAATACTGATGATCCCCGCATCAACGCCCACACATCAACTCAAACAAACACATAAAGTGAAGCGCTGTAACGTTACTTCATCTTCATAATTTTGACACGCGTTTGAGCAATAATCCTGGATTTATTCTCCTCATGCAAAGCTGTTCATTTCTAAGAGAAAAGGACTCCGCCACTGATTGTAAGGTCAGTTCATTCTGTTAGCATCTGTGAATATTAAATGCAAAAAGACCGTTTAAATATGAATCCTGTTGCAACAAATGTCATACACGCAAGACTGTTTAGACAAGATTTATTTGGCTTGTTTTGGACAGCCTAGTGTCACATCAATAAAGCTTTTATTCGCAAATGTCTGCTCATATGCTATAAATATAGTACCAGTCAAACGTATTTTGCTTCATATTGATGTTTAAATATTATAGCCTAATGGTATTTTTTTAATTTAATATCAAAGTTTGTCATAAATGATTCTGGAGTTTTGTTTTGTAAAAAGTGATTTTTTTTTTGCTTTGTATAATTTGTATCTTAATTTTAATTATTTATTATTTAATTTATTTTAGCATGAGACTACTTTTAAAAGCATAAAAAATAGTACAAAAATGTTTTTTTTTTAAATGCTCTTAGTAATTTGTGTCTTGTTTCTAGTCTAAATATTTAAACATTCTTAAATCAAGATGCATTTACTAGAATAAGTACAATTTCAACTAAATAAGAAGAGGATTTTTTTTTTTGCTTTCTCAGTCAGGTATGAAGCTCATTCATTATGCAGCATATGTACACTTCAGGCAGCTTCATATACCACAATGCAACACGATTGTGACGTCACCGCATATCACGTTTAATTTACCCCACCACAAACAACTCATGATATTTTTATTATTTTTAAAAACAACCCAAATACACCTATATACATATAGAATGCTGCATTAAACAATTTCGTAAGGAAAAAAATAAATAATAAATCAACTCCATAGGAGTTAGGAAGTTCCAGTTCAGTTCCAGTTCCAGTTGCAAATGATCCTCCAGTAGTGGGCATTCGTGCAACGTAAGCAATGACGCACATCCGAGTGAACGAGACGGAGGGAAGTTATAGAGTGAAGGGCATAATAAAAATGAACTGGAACGCAGCACTGGTGAAGAAGCTGTGAAGTTGGACATTTTATACTTCCTGTTCTTAAAGGTACACAGTTTATTTACTCATACAAGCAAATTAAATAAAACGCCTGCACTTTTAACTTGCTGATACAATAACTCCTATTTTATTAGACCTGGGGCCATATTTATCAAGCCTCTGAGAATTACTCGCAACATTGCTAAGAATTGATTTAAGAGTAAAAAAAAATCTTGGCTTTTTGATGTGACATTTGTCAAGCATTTGGAGTATGTTTAAGATGATGATGAGTTTCAGGTGTGCGTTATGGAAGGTCAAACAAACTTTTTGACAGTGCTGTGTTGAGCGTGCTGTGCAAGACTGTGTTCATGACCAACCGTTTGTTTTGAATTAAATATATGATTTGTTAGTAGTAAGAAATGAGTCAAATGGGAAAAAGGTCCACATTTACATTTTACATTTATGCATTTGGCAGACGCTTTTATCCAAAGCGACTTACAGTGCCCTTATTACAGGGACAATCCCCCTGGAGCAACATGAAGTAAAGTGCCTTGCTCAAGGACACACTGGTGGTGACCACTGGGATCAAACCAGCAATCTTCTGCCAATGGTGTTGTTTAAATCACTCTTTATTCCAAAAAGGTTCTCTCTAAGGACAAATGTCTTAAATTATTGCATAATACTTTCATGTTACAAGTTATTTCAATTTGACCTGTGATAAAGTATGTTTACGAGCTGTTTAATTCATAGAATTTAATTAAAATGACAACATAATTAATTAAAACTAAATCCATACAATGATGATGGAAACCCCTCAAAGGTTATGAAGCACCTGACAGAACACGTTTAGGTTGTACAGAACCTTTTCTTCTAAAGTGATCGGGCTAGAGATGTCCCCAACTAACTCATGACATGATACAGATTTCAATGAATCGCTATTATATGTCAATAAGGTTTTAACTTTTCCAACACCAACAAGCACTATTGCAAAAGCATTGAACTTTCTGAAGGGGTTGAGAAATGTGGTTAGATGAGAAATGAAAAGGGTTTCAGTAATGCAGACAAGCAACACAAACTAATTTCCTTGCTATAAACACCTGAGGCTGCAAAAGGAAATAAGTTTGCACTGACATGAAGTCACTGAAAAATGTATTTTAGTTTCAGCCCAAATAGTTTTTTGTCTGACTATGTAGATTAAACATAGAATGGTCTGTTGGTCTTTACTGGGTTCTCTAATGGCTCATGGTCAAGTGTGGAAGACATTTGTATTAATATGCTTATTTTATGCTTATGGAACATTATGTTTGCACCTTTTAAAGGGATCGTTCACCCAAAAACGAAAATTTGATGTTTATCTGCTTACCCCCAGGGCATCCCAGATGTAGGTGTCTTTGTTTCTTCAGTAGAACACAAATTAAGATTTTTAACTCCAACCGTTGCCGGCACAGACGTGTTCCACCTACATCTGGGATGCCCTGGGGGTAAGCAGATAAACATCAAATTTTCGTTTTTTGGGTGAACGATCCCTTTAAAGACAGTTGGAAATGTTTGTCTCTTATTCAGTGATATAATTGTATTTGCCACAACAACTCAAACAAAATGATTCTAGCTATTTGCTCAGTTTATTAAAATAAAATAAGCTTAAACAACTTAAATCTTTAGGGTTTTTTTTTACTTAATTGCCAATTTGCACTCAATTTTATTATGTTAAAAGAAATGAAATTTGTTTAATTTAGTTTGTTGATTTTTGGGGTTACCCTTATGGTGAAGTATTGACCTTGTGGTTAGGCTGTGGGTTGCTACATGAAATACGTCTGTTCTCAATGAGCTGTAACTGTATTGGAATTCTCTGTTTTAACCTTAATTACTACACTAATTGTAATATAAATAATAAAAAAATATTTTAAGTGGTCATTAATTGACCATCATTTTTGCACAAATAGTAGGCCTATTTAGTACCAAAATATATCCTCAAAATATTAAATAAATATTATTAAACTAAAATATAGAACATTTATTTAATTGAAAAATAATGTAAAAAGGTGTATGGTCACATTTGATCACCAATAAGTATGAGTGTGATCAATTAGTGAGGAATACCTGAGGACTAAATACAAGAAAATGTTGCGTATATCATCACTCTCCATAATAAAATGATACTGTAAATGTGGTTGATGTAATAATCAATGCAAACTATGCTGTACTGTTTACCAAAACTTGCTGCAAACACCTGTATAGTGATGTGAAGCTGTTATGTATTCAAATGTATCAGCGCAGCTTTGTGTGGAACTATTGAGCGCTCCGTGAACCACGTACGTGACCACGCGCGCCGCTGGGAGATGAGAGCATGTCGCAACTCTTTTTTTCCACGCCTCTGGTTTTAACTGTTATGCCACATTAGTGCCAAAACGCTATATTTATTGTTTGAATTTCGTATTCAATTTTAAAAGCTTAAACTTTGAAGTTTCATATCAAAAGCAGGTTTGAGAGAAAGAGAGAGAGACGCATGAGAGATGGAAAGAAAGCAGGGAAAGGAAATGAACGAAAACGCTGCATGTTTTAAATAGTTAAAAAGTTAATGAATAATGATGCGCAATATGTGGCGGCTGGTGTTGATTCTGTGGCGCACCGCCACAAATTAGTCTAGGCTGTGTGGGAAACACTGATGTTATAGAGTGAGCTAGAGGTGAGTAATGATATATAAAAAAAAATCACACTGTTATGTTTTTTTTTAATAATTGTTGTTCTCATTCTGTATGATATTGCCTTATTAAATAAACTTTAAATAATTGTTTTTATAGTCTGAGTTTCTTACAGTTCATGACTGTTTCATCTCTCAGCATGCTTTCGGATTGGTAATGTAGTATATCATATGGTAATACAAGTTGCCAGGATTTATGAGAAACGTAGTACAAAGAAAAATAAAGGGAAACAAAGGAAACAAATGGGTCAATTTACAACAGCCGCCCCCAAATACAGTCATGTATTTGCTATTAATGATCAATTTCAGGTAATGGGATCAACTTAGCAACTGGACATACATAAGTTTTTCCATTAATAACAATCTCCACTGCTCTAACACGCTTATCCTGACTAGGTAGAAGGCATGCTACCCTGCCAATAGGCCATGATGCTCTTGGGAGTTGAGGATCAATAACTAACACTACAGCGGAGTCATTTAGATTCGGATTTTCTCTATTTGACGAAGCTGCTGACCTGGTAGATCATTTTGAATAAAGGATGCCCAAAACTGATCAACAAGGACCTGACTATGACGCCATGATCTACAACCTAGGAGCTTAGTGTTGGCGTAAATCACTTGGGGTAGAGAAAAATCTCGCCTCCCCATGAAGAGGAGATTTGGGGTAATGGGATCAAGGTCTGAAATGTCAGAAGAGGTGTAACTGTAAGAGTGGACTCCTGCAGATGGTTCAGTCTGCAGGGTTGCCAGAAAACTAAAGAAACGTTATCAGAAAGATGGAAGAAAACTCTACATTTCTCGTCTATTTCCACCCACTGCAACTTATACCAACGATGGAGATAAGTGCAGTTACAATAGCAAAATATGTGGGAGAGCGTTGCTATAATGTGACTATATTGTATTGCAATAGGGAGCACTTGAAAGTCAATACCAAATCAAAACTAGTTAGCACAGTATTCGTAATAAAAAGGATTTAATGACAAAATCTGGTTATGGTTACACTTAAAATAGTTTAAAAATGGATGTATGAGATGATAAACGTATACCATTAATCGTACACAACATGAATACAATGTTACCTGAGAGAGAGAGAGAAAGAGAGAAAGAGCAAGAGAGAAAGAGTGGGAGAGAGAGAGAGAGAGAGAGAGAAGAAGAGAGCAAAGAAGAGAAGCCCCAATGACCTCAAGAGCCTGAGAGAAAAAAGAGAGAGCAACAGTTCCAATCTTCTTTTATCTATTCCTTGACCATGTGACTGAAACCAAATGTATTCTTTTTTTCAGACTGACCAATCAGACCAAACTCACACACTGTAAAGGTGTGATCCCATGTGGCCTACAGTTCTCTCTATTGTCTTCCAGATGGCCCTTCTGATAAGGAAATGGGGGTTGACAACAGTAAAGCAAATGTCTTTGTTGGATTTTAAATATCAAATATCTTTGATTATTATAAATTCCTTCATAACCAAGTGGTTTCGAATTTAACACTCCTTCAACTTCTGTAAGAACTGTCCATAGGACTTCCTCTGATACTGTCTGGCTGCCAAGTACCACCCGCAGAGCTGTTTTAACAGAACGGATCTCTTTCCCATTATCCTCCAAAAATGAGGGGCTTGTGGAGGATTAAACTTGAATTTGATATGCTGATTTTACAATTTGACTTGTAAAAGGGGGAAAGAGTGAAATGTAAAGTGTGTAAATAGTTTGATATTATATATTATTTGTGCGAAAGTCTCATTAACAGTATATGATGTCTTTCCTCCCGATCGCGGGGACTTTTATTTCGGCGGAAAGCAGTGTTTCAGAAATTATTCACACAAATATTTTAAATCTGGATAAGGAATAGAATAGCTCTAAGTGTAACCTTTCATTAGAGCTCAAATGTATGTCTGTACATCAAAGCATTCAAGAATATCAGCATTGTATGTGTCAATGGTTACAAAGGGTCATTTGGAGTCTCCAAGTGTCTTTTTTTGGGAAGCGCGCCTAGACATAAACTTGGATAAGCATGTGCAAAACACTCATTTTCTAAAGGTATAGTTATCAAATGTGGTAAGGCTTCATGCTGTGATCCCATTGTGATTTCCAGCTAATACCTCCCAGCTGTAGTCATATGCAGCCATCTTTTTACAAAAAAAATGTGTGTTTAAAGTTTTATTACTCAATTCCAGTATGACTCAGTGATTCTGACTGTTCAGGGACAAACCTTAGATTGTCACCTTTCAAAGAGACCACAACTATGCATATACTCCAAATGGTTCAAGAACAGCATGCAATTTCTTTGGGTACGCTTTTTTAAGGCTTTTTTTACAGGATTTTTAAGGGGTTAACAGGTTTAGGTTTCAAAGAAAGCTCCTCCTCCACAGTCCTTTATGAAACGCAAAACTGAAAGGAGTTTCAAAATAACATCTGCTCAAGACAGTGGAGGAACAACAAACATCCACGTCATCATTATTCATGGTTAGTGAACGCTGCTTCATAAAATATGCTGTGGTGTAAAGTAACTTTTACAAACTAATTACAAATACTCTCATTACTATAATTGAGTAGTTTTTCTCAGGAATTGTACTTTATTAAGTAGTTTAAAAACAGTGTACTTTTAAGTAATTTTAAGTGCTGTATCTGTACTTTTACTGAGTTATTTTCGCGAGACCTGCCGTCACTACATTATGTTATTTTTTTCCTGTCAACGTGACTGGCTAAGACGAATAATCCGTCCTGTGTCACGCGTGTGACTCCCGAGGCACGCGTGCTTTATGAAAGGGGGTTGTTGCTGGTTACTGTATGATGACTGAAATTGTGAAATTGCCAACAATTACTACATTTTGACTGCAGAATATCACATTTTCTAATACACGCACAAATGGTCCGTATTCTGTTAGCGCAGCACAAGCTCCAAAACTGGGTGTTGGTTAGTAGGCAATTTTCCTTTCAGTTAAAATATGCCATTTTAATATGCAATGGATTATCAAAATTAAAAACTGGTTTTTCAGGTAAATTATGTAGCCTAAAGAATTTATTTCATTTGCATATCTTAAGTGAGAAAAACTATATAAATCCAATTGTGTAGACAAGAGTGTAACTATTTTGTTTTGTGTAAAAACAACAATACAAAAACTTTTTGTATATACTAATAAAATGTCAGAAGATAGAATATTGTTTGTCCGATTACAAAACTACCACAGGTTGGCATTAGTTAATGTGTCTGTATGCCTTATCTGTTCCAAAAACAATAATTAATGTAAATTAATTAATTGACTCACAGTTTTCCAAATGAGTAAAAAAAAAAAGTATTATTACTCACATCATCACTAATTGAAAATAAAAGACTTTTTAGCATTTTAGCAGGAAAAAGCAGCTTCATTTGCTGGCATTTTTCAAAAGGAGACACGCAGAAGTCTTTATCTATGGTGCACACTTGATATGCTTGGACATCGTACAAGAAAATATATAGTTAATAATTAAAACACAAGTAGCCTACTATTTTAAATACTTCATTATAAATTCCTTCATAACCAAGTGGTTTCGAATTTAACACTCCTTCAACTTCTGTAAGAACTGTCCATAGGACTTCCTCTGATACTGTCTGGCTGCCAAGTACCACCCGCAGAGCTGTTTTAACAGAACGGATCTCTTTCCCATTATCCTCCAAAAATGAGGGGCTTGTGGAGGATTAAACTTGAATTTGATATGCTGATTTTACAATTTGACTTGTAAAAGAGTGAAATGTAAAGTGTGTAAATAGTTTGATATTATATATTATTTGTGCAAAAGTCTCATTAACAGTATATGATGTATTTCCTCCCGATCGCGGAAAAATCTGGATAAGGAATAGAATAGCTCTAAGTGTAACCTTTCATTAGAGCCCAAATGTATGTCTGTACATCAAAGCATTCAAGAATATCAGCATTGAATGTGTCAATGGTTACAAAGGGTCATTTGGAGTCTCCAAGTGTCTTTTTTTGGGAAGCGCGCCTAGACATAAACTTGGATAAGCATGTGCAAAACACTCATTTTCTAAAGGTATAGTTATCAAATGTGGTAAGGCTTCATGCTGTGATCCCATTGTGATTTCCAGCTAATACCTCCCAGCTGTAGTCATATGCAGCCATCTTTTTACAAAAAAAATGTGTGTTTAAAGTTGTATTACTCAATTCCAGTACAGTGATTCTGACTGTTCAGGGACAAACCTTAGATTGTCACCTTTCAAAGAGACCACAACCCAGATAGCAATGAGTCGGCGGACCACCGGCGGTGATCCGGCGGCTGTAGAAGCGTCAGAATTGCGTAATCGCAAACACGTTTGACGGCGCACCGCCGGCAGCAGCCGCTTTTTAAAAGCGGCAGCCGGCTTCCTACCGCCTTCGTTCCGCCGCCGGCCCGCAGGCAAACCGCCGTTCCGCCGCCTTTATACCAAAAGGCGGCCCGTCGGAGGCAAACGCTATTTTCGAGCGATCTGCCTCCGCTTATTGTGTAATAAATAATATATATTTATTTATTTATTATTCATATATTTGTAACATGCAGTTTATGATGGATAATAATTGAACAAAACAGATAAATTCCCATTTGGCATTTTTATTCCACATTTCAAAGTACAGTAACTGTCAATGATACAAGATAATATAAATTAAATATAAATAAGATGAAATATAAATAACAGACAATAAATAAGCTTAAATATGCCTATAAATAACAAAAAAAAACATTTTTACTAAACAACCTGCATGTTTCCAATTAAATTTTGGTTTAAAAAAAAAAAAACAGCCTTACAAGCAAATTATAACACTTACAATATTTGTTAATAACAAAGAGGTCAGCTCTGGGATGAAAAGAATTACCATTAAACATTATATCAAATAATGAGGATATTTGGTACCAAAGAATGTGCAGGATACCAAATAAATCGAGGTATAACATCACATTTAACAAGCCATTTCTAACAATAGGATAAATGGTAATAATTTAGAGTAAAGCTCTGGAGAAGAATAGAACAGTAGTAGAACAGACCATTATAACAAGCCTGACTATGGGTTCTCCGGTTTTCCCCGACCTCCAGAATGAGGCAGCGCAAACTGGCTTATCTTCAGTGATTTCTTGTGCGCCTATATAAAGGACAAACAACCTCGCCATCCCATATCTATCCAAGGAGCTGCCTTCAAGGCAGGGTCACAGGGAATAAAAAAAAAAAGTAATTTCCACAGTGAACAGTGTGGTTTGGGTGAGTGTAGCCTGAAACTTCTGGCTTCTTTAGGGGTCTTGATATTACTGACTGCAGGATAAAGAAAGGGTTCCAGGTGTCAGTAGTCAGCCTAGGTGTAAGAGGTCGGCTGTGGGTCCCTCTCAGCTGTGCGGCGTCTTTTTCCACCTTCACGATCAGATGCTCCTTTCAGGTAACGCATAACGTTAACCTGGACCGCCTCATCAGTGGCATCCTGGGTTGCCGGGTTCTTCCGGATGGCTCCTGTAGAAAATACAGATCTGTCATTCCATTTGAATGGCATAAGGCCACACACATCTACTTAAATATATAACAAATTTATATATTTCTATATATATATATTACTTTGAACAATTGTCTTCAGGAACATGTCTCTAAAACATGCTTTATCCCCTACATCCATCCAGGTTGTATTAATGGAAAGGTGATTCGAGAAGATACTCTGAAGTATTCGCCACACGGTTGTTTTTAGGTCCCTCCCACATTTGATTGCCAAAAACCGAAGCTGAAAATACAAAAAAGTGTTACAAATTACATATCTCTGAAGCTTCTCATACATAAATATAAAAATGTGACAGGCTGTGGATTCACACTGTAGAATATGCAGTGTACAATCTTAAATTTTACTTTTAAGATTACCCTACAGCATTATAAACAAAATCAGCACACTTACAAATCGTTCCTGGAGCTCTTTATCCTGCCTCAAACTGTTGTCAAGCAACGCCAAATGGGTTGTCTAGGGGGAGTAACAGACCCCCTGGCAGGGATAACTCTCCAAAAGACACATTGGCACTGAAATGTTGCCGCATAGTGTCCATTTTGTTGTCCATGCTACGCACAACATCGCCAAACTCTCCAAGACGTCGCAGCATTAGGGTCTGATCTGCACCTACAGGGGTTCACAGCATAAAAGAATAAAGCAGTCAGTCCTTTTCCCTCAACTACTAAACTATGACATTTACAACTAGGTCTACTACATGTACAGGTGGCCCCAGTGGGAATTAAACCAACAACAACAGGTGTTGTTTGCAAGTATATATATATACACACATATATATATAGACATACATATATATAAATAAATAAAACACAACAACTAAAGGCACAATTTTCCATACTGTTAAAGTTTCCAACAGCTGCAATTTCCTGTTTGTCCATCTCAACTCCTTTCAATATTCTTCTCCTTATAGCCCAGTAACTAGACATTGTGACTAACAATTTATTTACCTTGAAAGCCGAAACGATTGTCCAACAGTAGGTCTCTTGGATGAAGATAACCGATTGTGCTCTGGTCAAGGTATCTGCAAGAAAATGTGAACAAAACCGCATTGTTAACGTTATATACAGAATATACAGTAGCTATGCTGTGGGGGAAAAAACTGGTCAGCCAAATGTGGAACAGTAAAATGTATTCATTCAGTGTAGTGATTCAAGTAAACTGCTTTGTCCTCAAACATAAAAAGTACAGCAGTTCAGAGAAATAACTCATAAATCACCTTAAATGCTAGAAGAACAGTAGCAACACAGCACATGTTAGCTAACACTTGCTAGAACTGACCTAGCAGCATGCTTGTTCGGACTAACACAATCATTTAAATAACCTATATACATCATTCTGTTTTGTTAGAAAACACCAAAAGTTAAACTTAAGTATTTCTAGATGTAAAGCTTTGGCTAACTTACCTACAGTAGCTAGATACATTTTAACATGTAGAACATGCTTGAACTCAGTGTGTAAAAAAGGCGAAACAGCACGTGTTAGCTAACACTGTGCATTGTGCACTAGACTAGCAGCGTGCGTGTCGGCACAAACAAATTAAAACAACCTACCGGTATATACATCAAAAATGAACATAATATTGTGTTACACAAAAAGGAAACGTACTTACTTAAACGCTCGTAGTCGAGGATATTTTCTGATCTCCTCTCTTCAAATACTAAAACCGTGTGATGAGTTGCCGGCCGCTGTTGGTAAATCTGTTTCATATGTTTTTCCGGTTTGTCTTCCGTCTTTTTTAGGTATACTGCCCCTCTCGGCCGGTGGAGGTACTTCTCTGTTTGGTTTCATTTTATTTTTATTTAAATTAGTACATTTATAGACAAGTACAATACAAAAAGTACAATGAGAACAAAGAATAACAACAAATGTAACACTGTAAATAAAATAAATAATAAAAATAAGAATTCTGAGATAGAAAATACTTTATAAAATTAAGGCAGTCACATGAAATTGAAAAGCTTTCAGGTTTCTGTTGTAAGCTTTTTGTTTTGCGACCTCATGTTTGAAAGGGTTTCAAAGTATATTGTAAAAATCAGCTTTATAAAAGGTAATATTAGAGGGCTTCTTTTGAGTTATTCTTGTCTTATGAATGTAGAATTTTTCCTAAATAATTAATAATATATTTTTGTTTTTCAGAAAAATATGGGTTTTGAAAACAAAGTAAAATGTCATGAAGTTCTAAGTTCTACTTTTTTGTCATCTCTATTTTAAAGTCAGTCCAAAAAGAAATAGAAAAAGGGCAATACAAAAATAAGTGTTATCCTAAAATGAACTTTCAAACTTTCTTAACCCTCCTATTATGCTAAAAAAAAAAAAAGTATTACATCCATTATGGGTCAAATTGACCAACACTGTTTAAACACACTCGACATGCAAATAATCAAGTGAAAATTTAAATGTAATTTCCTAAACCTAACCTTATCATGGAATCAAGAGTCAAGAATCTGTTATAAACCCTAATGGCTTTGGAGCAAAAAAAACTAATATTTGATATAATTCACATATAGGCTATTATGATTTTATAATCGCTTCAAATGTGAGAACTAGTTAAAATGCTGTCAGTTCCACTCTATTTCCCAACAAGCCAAACATAGCCAACGTGGCTGGTCGAATTTGAGAGTAGAAATCCTTGTATTTCAAAGCGGCTTGCAGCCAGCCGGCCGCGGTCCATTAGGCGGAGGCAACCGCCAGAGAAAATGAAGACGGCGGCCCGCCGGCTAGTCGGCCGCGGCATCTCGCAAGAATACGAGTTCGGCTATACGAGTTAAGGTAAAACAAATTCAATTATTAATACACACGAGTGTGTATTTACTGCCTGGGATCAAGAGCATGCACAGTCAAGTTCATTTGAAGTTGTTTGTGTGTGAGTGTGAGCGGTTTTCAATCTGAGATCGCTCCACTCTAGTCTGGCTTTTTTCCTGAGGGAAGAAAGTTTGGCATCTGGGACTGGATAATGCTGTCCCGCTCAAGCTGAGGCTGAGCGTTGGCATACATCATGGGTTCTCAGATGCAGCTCGCCGATCGTCGCGACGATCTGGCGGCTAACGAGACTAAACAGCAAGTGCTCTTAGGGATGGCTGGTGAGAGTGGTATGAATCCTCTCAGCCACCTTGACCGTGTATGCTGAGCTGATGAATGTTATGGAACGTGCTGCGGGCAGGCTGCTGCTGCCATGTTGGCGCGTTAGAGGAGAGATCGCTCGTGATAAATTGCACGATCGATTTCTCCTTGGCCATAAACCATCAGCTCAGATGAGCCTTCCATTCCTTCTTGATCTTCTTATAGAGATCGAGAGGGCATGGAAGAATCCATATTCTACCCAATGTTCATCAACATCAGCGTTTTAACTTCGCTGATGTCGAGGGGATAGGGGAATATGGATATGTGTTGAGGCTACCGACTGGCGAGGAAAGTTTGCGAACTTTTCTCGCATTTCGTGGGCATCAACACTGAAGAGCTCAAACTCTGCCTTTCTAAATCACGTTGTGCTTTAATGGCAGGGGCATTCACGGCAGCGGGTCAGGCTGGTGCTGCTTTTCACACCATGGCGGTGTTTCAGGCGTACCAGGCGGACCTGCTGGAGGATCTCGACCAGGGGGCTGGGCTGTCCCCTGAGGCGGTTGCTGAGCTGCGCCGCACCACAGATCTGTCTCTCCGGGCCACCAAGCAGACTGCTGCTGCTATCGGCCGCTCTATGGCGGCTATGGTGGTTACGGAGAGGCATCTGTGGTTGGGCCTGGCTGATATCGGGGAGAGAGAAAAGGGGTTTTCTCTTCGATTCGCCGGTTTCGCCTACTGAACTTTTTCGGCACCTCCGTGGAGGCGGTGGTTGGAAAGTTCAGGGAGGCGAAGGCGCGCTCAGCGGCATTTAAGAATAAAACATGCATACCGCTGAGATCCGCGCCCCCACCCAGGCAGGCGGGACCTGGTCCTTCACGGTCTGAGGACCGTAGGCAGGACCAGAGTGCTAGCGTCTCCTCTTGTGCCCCCCCCCCCTTGGAGGAGCAGGGTACAGAGGAGATGGGATTCCCGCGGGAAAAAGGATCTAAGGGAGGTGATCCAGGACAAACGTTCTCAACGAAGGCGTTGGTGATGGATCACTTCCCTTAAGGGCGATTACATCATAGCCCTCTCCTTTTTCCTTTTTAATGTCTTTTTATGACTTTTACCCAGGCGCTTCTTACATCAGGCCTGAGGCGGGCCTATGGTGAGTAGAACTATGTTCTGATGGCCCGCCCGGACTTGCTCAGTGAGAACGCCCCTTTCAGGCATTCAAGGGCGGTAGAACATGGTGGTGAGAACCGCACAATGAGTCTTCGCTCAGCATGCCGCAGGTGAGAGTGGTCATTTTTGTGTGTTATACTAAAAATATGTATTTCTTACAGACCCCAGGTTCCTGTATAGAGTTGGATATTCATCAGAGAGAACTGTCTATTCCCCTGCTTAGTTAGGCTTTAACACAGCACCATTATCTGGGCTATGTTTGTGATCGTGTGTTGGCTTTCCCTGGTTGGTCAAGATTGGCGCCAGATAGGCCACCTCTTATGGTTATCAGAAGATGGGCCTCCTCTCATTTTGAGAGTAGTG
The DNA here is from genome assembly GCF_949357685.1 of Gobio gobio. Lineage (NCBI taxonomy): Eukaryota > Metazoa > Chordata > Actinopteri > Cypriniformes > Gobionidae > Gobio > Gobio gobio. The sequence continues at coordinate 83,289 of NW_027645672.1, read as the reverse complement.
TTTAGGCCGCCGCTCTTTTCTTTGAAATGTTTGCGGATTACTAGGCGGTAGCACACTTTTCTGATAGAATGTAGTGTTTGTCTACCGCCTAGGGTTACTATGTGTCTTCGGTTCCCTAAAGCCACTGCAGGTTGGATTAGTTTGTCTCTGTTACGACTGAGCGCTACGGCGTCAGTTGATATGTGGATGAAGGAGGCGCGTTGCTGAGGCACCGTCACCTTTTTTGTTGTACTTAGATCGGAGGCCTCCTCTCATTGAGAGTCGTTGGTTTTAATAGCAGTCAGTTTGTTTGTCTGGCAGTTATTTCTCGTTTTTTGCGAAACTCGTACAGCTTGTAGGCTTCTACAAGCCTCCCTGGAACGGGTCCCCATAGTAATGGGTAGCTATCATGTGTTAGGCCTCAGCAGGCCTCCATGAAAACTAGGGTAGGGTCTAATATTACTACAACCCACATTTTTCAAATATGGCTGTCCCAGTTAGCAGGAAGGATTGCACCGTTCTCAAGAGTAAACGGTGACAGTGGTAGGCCTTATCAGGCCTCTAGTAGTAAATACGCTCTCCTGAAGGTCGGCTGTCAATTGTAGGCCTCAGTAGGCCTCTTGAACAAGGCGCATTATCAGTTGGAAGGCCTCAAACAGGCCTCACTGGAGGCATGTACCGATGTGCGCATCAGGACAGCTAGCCTGGAGGCTATCAGGTTGTAGGCCTCATCAGGCCTCCCCGAAGGCCCGCTGGTAGGTGTAAGGCCTTACTAGGCCTCCTTGAGGGTGAGCTCTCAGGTTGTGATCACTACCAGAAGCAGGTTGTAGGCCTCATCAGGCCTCCCTGAAAGGCCTGCTGTTAACTCTAAGACCTTACTAGGCTTTCCTGAGGGTGAGTTCCCAGATTGTGGTCGCTCTCAGAGGCAGGTTGTAGGCCTCATCAGGCCTCCTTGAAAGCCTGCTGTTAATTCTAGGCCTTAATGGGCCTCCCTGACTCGAACAAGGTAGTAGGCCTCATCAGGCCTCCCTAAGGTGTTCCTGGGGTCCAGTCATCTGAAACAGTTAGCACGCATTGCAAACAGGTAGCAGGCCTCTCAAGGCCTCCCTAAAGGCTGCTTATCAGGTAGTAGGCCTTAATAGGCCTCCCTTGAGGGCGAGTTCCTTAATCAGGATGCTCGAAAAGCCTGCGTAGCTTGACTGTCGAGTCCCAGATGGTGGTCACTCGAACGAGGTAGTAGGCCCCATCAGGCCTCCCTAAGGTGTTCCTGGGACCCAGTCATTTAGCACGTATTGCAATCAGGTAGTAGGCCTCTCCAGGCCTCCCTAAAGGCTGGTTATCAGGTAGTAGGCCTTAATAGGCCTCCCTTGAGGACGGGTTCCTTAAACAGGATGCCCGACTAGCCTGCGTAGCTTGACTGTCAAGTAGTAGGCCTCCATTAGGCCTCTTTGAGAAAACATGGGTAACCTCAGCAGGCGGTATTGCTGTCAGGTAGTAGGCCTCACTAAGGCCTCCCTGAGGACGGAGTCCCGAGCCTGGATGCTTGGGTTTCCAGCATGGCTTGCGGTTAGGTAGTAGGCCTCTATAGGCCTCCCTGGAATACCCGCTATCAAGTAGTAGGCCCACAGGGCCTCCTTGAAGTTGAAGTTCCTGAGCTAGGCACTTTGATTACCAGTTCTCTGTGAGAACTTGTGGTAGTTGGGCCTATAGCTGGAGGTTACTCGCCAGGCAGGCTCAGCTGCTCCCCTCAATGAGGGTCGTCTATGAGTGCTCAGCCGCCTGAGCCTGGTCAGACGGTCGTAGGCCTCTCATGAGGTCTCCCTGTTAGATCAGTCCTTAGGCCCTTTCGGCCTCCCTACTGCTTTGAAACACAAGCACCTGGTAGATCCTTGATTTGAGCAGGCAGACTCCCCTCGATAGCAAGGGTTGAAAAGCACTACGCTGAGTGTTGCTCTCTTGGATAACCCGTCTCTGAGTTCCGGGCTAAGTAAGACTGCCTGTGTTTCAGTCCCTTAGCTTGGACGCCCTTTGGGCACCATCCAGAGGCTCTATTTTGAACAGACAGGGTTGGCTAAACCGAAGTGTCCATAACACTTAGGGCACCAGGTCAGGCCTCCCTGGTGGCACTCGGGAGAACTTTTTCCCGAGTAGTGACTGGCTGGGGTTCCTTCGGGTCCCCTAGCCACATTCCCTTGAAGGGACCCCTTCATTGGAAGTAGTGGTCCCGGGCCTTCGAGCTGTCTGGATGGAACCCCACGCAGTGCGTTAGGGTTCCGTTTAGTTGTATAGCTTGGGCTATGACCGTAGGGAGTGCTGTCACTGTCAGCCCAGGACCTGAGGGGGAATCGCTCAGGTTTTTCTATGAATTACTTGAGTTGACAGTTGTCACTGCCAATGGGCAGACACTCCCCTCAGCATGGCGGCGTTGGTATATCGTTCCCCATAGCGTCAGCTAGACGCAGCGAGAGTTCCCTTTCGAAAGGGAACGTCTAAGGTTACGTATGTAACCTCTGTTCCCTGAGAACAGGGAACGAGCAATGCGTCGCGTTGCCATGCTTCAGGGCCTATCTGCCATACAGTCCCTTCAGACGAGAAGATGTGTATGTGTTGGCACGGCGCCCTTTTATACTTCCGGGTCGCACGTTGATGACGTCATGGGCTGACGTCGGTCAAAGACTTTGCCGTGATTCGATAGTAGCTTCAGACACCAGTCACGCCGAGGGCGTTCCCCATAGCGTCAGCTAGACGCAGCGCTCGTTCCCTGTTCTCAGGGAACAGAGGTTACATACGTAACCTTAGACGTTTCATCACCGCCAGCGGGACGCACCTATAGCCGACAGCTTAGGGCCGGCGGCAAAAAGAAGCCGTGCCGATATTTTTTGCTATCTGGGAACTATGCATATACTCCAAATGGTTCAAGAACAGCATGCAATTTCTTTGGGTACGCTTTTTTAAGGCTTTTTTTACAGGATTTTTAAGGGGTTAACAGGTTTAGGTTTCAAAGAAAGCTCCTCCTCCACAGTCCTTTTATGAAACGCAAAACTGAAAGGAGTTTCAAAATAACATCTGCTCAAGACAGTGGAGGAACAACAAACATCCACGTCATCATTATTCATGGTTAGTGAACGCTGCTTCATAAAATATGCTGTGGTGTAAAGTAACTTTTACAAACTAATTACAAATACTCTCATTACTATAATTGAGTAGTTTTTCTCAGGAATTGTACTTTATTAAGTAGTTTAAAAACAGTGTACTTTTAAGTGCTGTATCTGTACTTTTACTTTCGCTTATTTATTTTCGCGAGACCTGCCGTCACTACATTATGTTTATTTTTTTCCTGTCAACGTGACTGGCTAAGACGAATAATCCGTCCTGTGTCACGCGTGTGACTCCCGAGGCACGCGTGCTTTATGAAAGGGGGTTGTTGCTGGTTACTGTATGATGACTGAAATCGTGAAATTGCCAACAATTACTACATTTTGACTGCAGAATATTACATTTTCTAATACACGCACAAATGGTCCGTATTCTGTTAGCGCAGCACAAGCTCCAAAACTGGGTGTTGGTTAATAGTCAATTTTCCTTTCAGTTAAAATATGCCATTTTAATATGCAATGGATTATCAAAATTAAAAACGGGTTTTTCAGGTAAATTATGTAGCCTAAAGAATTTATTTCATTTGCATATCTTAAGTGAGAAAAACTATATAAATCCAATTGTGTAGACATGTGTAACTATTTTGTTTTGTGTAAAAACAACAATACAAAAACTTTTTGTATACTAATAAACTGTCAGAAGATAGAATATTGTTTGTCCGATTACAAAACTACCACAAGTTGGCATTAGTTAATGTGTCTGTATGCCTTATCTGTTCCAAAAACAAGAATTAATGTAAATTAATTAATTGACTCACAGTTTTCCAAATGAGTAAAAAAAAAAAAGTATTATTACTCACATCATCACTAATTGACAATAAAAGACTTTTTAGCATTTTAGCAGGAAAAAGCAGCTTCATTTGCTGGCATTTTTCAAAAGGAGACACGCAGAAGTCTTTATCTATGGTGCACACTTGATATGCTTGGACATCATACAAGAAAATATATAGTTAATTAATAAAACACAAGTAGCCTACTATTTTAAACACTTCATTATAATTTATATACTTAATTATAATTTCTATAGTAACTATATAGTTGTGCAGAAAAATTCACTTTAAAGAAGATAATTTGCCATTTCCACTCCCTAATATAGTTCTTCTCACGTTTTGCTTTTGGGTCATTCCATGTCAAATCAACCAAATTTCTGAAACTTTCCCGGCTCAAATTTGTGATTTTGTTCATATTTTTTTTTTCTGAGGAAAGACAAACATGAATAGTGATGAAAGCCAAAGTATTAAATGTCACAGATGTATATTCACTGTTTTGTAGAGGAGGGTCAATATTTGGAGCCAAATTACAAGAGGGTAAAAATGACTTTAAAAAGATGGCAACATTATTTTATTTTTACACAGAGATTGGTAGATCTATTAGTGAAATCTGTTGACTTTATCAATCTTTGTTTAATTATATGCCAACGGTGACCGCTCAAACATGGGGAATAAGCACTTCTGGTGTTTTTGTCTCAAGTTTGCATGCCTGTAACTTAAGAAGTATTACAGATATCTTAATATCCTTTTAGATTCAGATTCTTAACAAACTTTTCTTTTGGTATCTTCATTTTAAAGGCAAAAGTTCAGTCCCAGAGATATGGAGATCCTAATGCGGCTCCATGAGTAAACTGGTCAATTGTACACATTTTCAGTGGTCAAAAAAACTAATTTGGGTCACTTATACAGCTGATACTTTTTTCTTATAAAGAGGAATATCTGAAGAATAAATAATGTTAAAACTAGAAATGTATCTATTTTTTTGTAGTGGGGTGTGTGTATTTTGATTCAATATAATTCAATATCAATTCATTTCATGTACATATATTAGGAAACAATCTTTTGTTGAATGCAAGTTTTAGCACCATTTAAACTTTTCTTGGGTTAAGTTCAGTATTTGCTCACATTCATTAATATTAACTTGTAATACTTTTTAAAAATAAGATATTTTATAAGTTATTAAATTTTTTAAATTTCACTTTTAAAAAAATCTAGTGTTTAAATTATGTCTAAACATTCAAATGCGAAACTTAAAAATAAGCAAGCAGTTATGACCTGCAATACTCATGAGCAACCAGATGCAGATTTGTAGTGATTCTTCCTCCTTCCTGTTTGGTTTTCTTTTTGAATCCATGGTGGATTATATCATACAATCTAGACTATTTAGCTTACAGCTTTGAGCCAATATATATTTTTTTTAATAATTCATAACCATAACTGAAGACTGACTTATGAAAGAAAACACATTATGATGCAGCAACACAAACTCATCCGCTATGACAGCAGCAGCATCAGTTAGGGCTTGTACTGTCTGTGCAGATTAACTCCTGGAGCTGCTCAAAAGTAGTAATCTTGCTAGAAACACACCTGGGCCCGTATTTATCAAGCATCTTAGAATTAGTCACAAGAACAATTGAGTTGAGAGTAAAACAATTCTTGGCTCAAAGCTGCGCTTAAAAGTTAGTTATCAAGCATCTCAATCATACTTTAAGTGAAGTGAAGGACTAAATCTGAAGTGTCAATCTTAGAGTTGATTCACAACACTTTGCTGTGCCACAAACAGGATTTTGGATGATGTCATATGAATGAACCAATCACTGAATAGATGTCCTTATTTAAGAATAATAAGGAGGAGTTTGCATTTAACACACATTTGACAATAAATAATTTTCAAGACAATACATTATAATATACACATTTGAAATGAAAGATAGACACATTTTACACCATGTCTTAATTATTATTTTTTTTAAACTGGTGTGCTGTTAACTGACCTGCCTATATAGCCTAGATTTTTGGAAATAATCAGCCACCATGGATTCCAAGAGAAAACTGAACTAGTGGGAGGAAGAAGCGATCGCTTGCTGAATTAGTCGAACAGCGGAAACATGTTATAAAAGGCAACTTCAGCCCAACATTATCCAGCACTGACAAAAATTATGCCTGCGCTGTCCAAATGATACCATTTGATTAACTGCTCATTGTCAAACATTTCAAAAACATTCTTCCATCATTCAAAAATTTGCGCACGTTTCTGTCTCCTCAGTGCCATCACAAGCCCCTAATGGCAATTCCTAACCACTTGAGGGACCTCTCGAGCTGTCTTAAATAACTTGGAGAGTAAGAGGGATTCTTAGCTTTAAGAAAGTTGATAACTTGCTTTTATACTTAAGTTTGAAAGTAGTAGTAAATTTCATGAATTCTCACCACTGAAGACTAAAATGGCACTTTGAGAAGCTTGATAAATACGGGCCCTGGTCTGTAAAAAGTCAAGGGACAAGAGCCCAACTAAAACAATCCCTGATTTCCATAATGGTGATTTTTCTCCTTTGACTCTGCTTGTTATCATCAGGTATCTTCAATAATCGTCAATCATCCCTCAATTAATCACTTAATTATCTCATTAACTTTAACACTGATTCAATGTCACTCAGGGTGCGAACTATGGGGGAGCTCGGCTCCCCTTAACCCTCTGGAGTTGGTCATGCCGGCACGATCAGGTCTTTTTTTCTTATCAGTGCCAAAGAGACTCAAATAACTGTCGTTTTTTTATCATTCAGGCAAGTGTTATACATCATTATAATTTGTTAAGTTTCTATTTTTTGTGTATAGCAGGGCCGTGCAGAGAGTTCTTCAGAGGCAGGGGCTCAAATGTAAAAAAGGGGCAATATGTAAATATATATATATTAGGGGTGTAACGGTACACAAAACTGACGGTTCGGTACGTACCTCGGTTTTGAAGTCACGGTTTGCTACGGATTCGGTACAGCAGTTTTACAAAATTGCTTTTTATTAATTTTTATTCAACAGTGGTTTAATGAAAAAAAAAATTGTGTCTGTCCTTAAATTAATTCAGTTATAACTAAAAGTTTCTTAAAGATAATGCTGTAAACTATATAGGGAGCCCTTACATATTGCTATTAAAGATTAACAACAGAGCCCAAACTATTAGCCTAAATTCACACTCATAAGCTTCACATAAGGCAGTTTTTGCATTAATATCTAAATCTAATTTTTTTTTTTTTTTTCCCAACTCGTTGTTGAAATATAATCATTTAGTGGCTGTAATTTTCATGACAGGTTTATTTAAACATACATTAAATAAACAAGACATCACTAACAGGCTAAGTGGAATATAATGAATATATATAGGCTAATAGAATGAATATATAGGCTAATATAGTGCATGTATTCGGTGAAAGAGTTAATCTATCTAGTGAACTCACAGCTGTGGACACTGTTGACTTCTGAGGTAAATGTGATTCTACATGACATTTTTTGTTTACAAGTTGTTTTATTGTCTTTCCGCGGTTGAAACACCGATGGAGCGATTACACAACATATGATACGTTTCAGTAAGTTGTAATGTATCCTCAACATACCTTTAGATATTCATTTCTTCAGGAAGAGATGATCGCGTTCACTCGCGCGCCGCTTGAAGTTGAACTGATACGCGTCTCTCTGTCACGTCACATAATAGAGCGTTAAAACGGCATTTATCGTTTGAATTTCGTGATAAAATGGACTGAATACTTAATATGTTCGTGTGGGAACTCGGATTGAAGTGTGTTCCGCGCTTTAAACAAGGCGACTGTTAACTGTTATAGATTGCATTCATAACCGTTCGGTACACGCACGCACCGTACCGAAAGCCCGAAACGTTAGTTCGTCTGTCCATGTAATTTTCAACCGATTTATGAATAAGAACAGAAAATTACCGCTCCACTTCACATGCCCAATGGAATTTGAACTTGCTTTGCCAGATCACCATTGGTTGGTGTATATACATGACAAACGCGCATTGGTGAATTGTGTAATACTTTAAAATATATAATATATAGATTTGTAATTAAATCAACACATTAGCTCTGATTATGGATGAAAAAAAAAATATTGGTTTACTTTTTTTCCCGCGAGGCCACACACTCTCTGAAAGGACCATATTTGGCTCGAGAGCCGCTTCCGAACAGAGGAAAATCAGCAATCAATCAAAACGCACGCAACCCATAGCAACGCGTTATGGCAACGCCACAACAGAAATTGTCCGACTTTTGAGCCGTTCGTTACTATTGTATACATTGTCATCAATGTCATGTTATAATAATCACATTTATTTAGTTTTATTGACCACGATATTATCATTGATATTTGTCTGAGAGGGGCACTTTTGATTCATTTTGAAAAAGGGCAGGGGCTCGAGCACCCAAAGCCCCCCCCTCTGCACGTGCCTGGTGTATAGTCACAATAAAAACAAAATGTTTTGCTTTTTGCAAAATAAAGAAAACACACATGATGTGCGATCTGCAGCCTCTCTCTGAAAGACTTTAATTCAGATAATCTTCAGAAAATGACCTCTAGCTTAGTGAATACTTGTCTCACAAACATGAGACATATGTCTAAAGAAACGCTGAAATGTCAGGTTTTAAACAATGTAAACTAAATCGAAAACAAATATTCTGTGTTTATGTAATCTGTTCGAAAAGCGATACATGTCAGTCACCCGTGAGCTACTTCATTATCCGGTAATGCGACCATGCCCACGGATCGTGCGCTCTATTGAGATTCAAATACTGATGATCCCCGCATCAACGCCCACACATCAACTCAAACAAACACATAAAGTGAAGCGCTGTAATGTTACTTCAGCTACATCATTTTGACACGCGTTTGAGCAATAATCCTGGATTTATTCTCCTCATGCAAAGCTGTTCATTTCTAAGAGAAAAGGACTCTGCCGCTGATTGTAAGGTCAGTTTATTCTGTTAGCATCTGTGAATATTAAATGCAAAAAGACCATTTAAATATGAATCCTGTTGCAACATTAAATGTCATACACACACAAGACTGTTTAGACAAGATTTATTTGGCTTGTTTTGGACAGATTATATTGTGTAAAAGAGCTTACATCAGGAGAAAATAAAAGACAAATTTACACTTATGTAAATGAAAGACAAATGTATAAACAAACACCAAGTCTAACACTTATAACACATCCAACTAACTTCTATGAATAAATAACCTCCTATAAGTATGATAATCCTAGGTGTACTTTTACCTGCCTTTTAAAATTCAATTTCTGTGTTATTCGAATTAATGACATTGGTAGAGAATTCCATGTTTTCATTGTCCTATATACTACTGTACGTTTGAGGAAATTAGTTTTTGCTTTAGGGAGTGAAAATCTGCCTTCTGTTGCCTGTCTAGTGGCATATATGTACGACTCTAAATTGCATTTCAATTGATTGTATCAATCCACTGGAATTTTAAACTTTAAAACCTTCCATGTTGCTAATAAGATTGCTTCAATCATCCGGTCTTCCATCCTTAACCAATTAAGATGAAGATGCATGCTATTAATATTTGTGCCATATGGGCATTGTAGGGCAAGTCGTGCCGCCTTGCTCTGTACTAGCTGGAGTTTGCTTAAATCTTTTTTGGTGGCATTAGCCCAAATTATGTTGCAATAGTCTAGCTGTGAAAAGAAAAGAGTACGTTTTACCATTTTCGTTATTTCCGATGTAAAATATTTCCTGCATCGCCTTAGTACAGCTAACACCATAACCATTTTCTTCACCGTGTTGTCAATGTGTTTTGACCAAGACTGTTTATTATCAAGGGTAATACCCAATAGCTTAGTTTCCTTCACTTGCTGAATAAGTGTTTTATTTATGTACAGTCTAAGCCCTGGTTCCGACCTTAAAGAATGATTTGAACCAAATACTATACTCTTTGTTTTAGATGTATTAAGTATCAGTTTGTTTTCTAAAATCCACTTTCCTATAGTATCAAACTCCTCTTTCAGGATGGCAGTCAATACAGCAGATGTTGGTGCAGATGCATATACTGTAATATCATCTGCATACATTGTTAATTTAGCGCTTTTTAAAACGAGTGGTAAATCATTAGTAAAAATGGAATACATGAGTGGTCCTAGACAGCTCCATTGAGGAACTCCACATTCCACTGCTATTCTCTCTGAATAGCTTCCATTTAAAAATACTCTTTGCGATATGTTTACTAAATAACTTTCTATCTAAGCAACTGCTGAAGGTCTGAATCCATAACACTCCATAATAAAACCTGCTCCACATAACATTTTATTATCCAAATCCCTATACCAGTCATCTGTCATTTGTACTAAAGCTGTGCCTGTAGAGTGTCCCTTTCTGTAAGCATGCTGAACATTTGTCATCAGATTATTGTCTGAAAAGTATCTGTATTTGATCAAATTCTGCCTTCTCTAGGATCTTGCCGAGCTTCATATTGATGTTTAAATATTATACCCTATGTTGTTGTTTTTTTGTTTGTTTTTTTAGAAAGTGAATTGCTTTCTTTAAACTGAATTTCATTTTGTATAAATTGTATCTTAATTTTAATCAATGTTTTTAATATATTTGATATAATATAACAGACTGGTATAGTAAATATATTAGTATATTTGATACCAATATAGCAGACAATAGCCTTAGCGCTGGCTCATGCATTTCACGTGTTTCTGACTGAAGCTCAAAATTATATTTGATATTTTTTTAGCTCTTCTTTTAAAAATATTTCTGATTGAAATCTTGTTTCTTTTTTGGCAGATAATTTAGCTTGCTTTAAGTAAAAACTTTAAGTAAAAAAACATTTTGATTTTTCCCCCAGAAAACTTTTTTTTTTTTTTTACTGTTACTGTACTTATCTAGTAAACCTAAAATCTAGTAGGCCTACCTAAAGCTCATTTATTATGCAGCTCATTAGTATGCAGGTCTTTGTTTCTTAGGAGTGATCACATTATTATTCATGGGTGTTCACGCCTACTCGCATAAGGTCTGAGTAAAGAAAAAGTGTTTTACAAAATGTAAATAATATATTGTTTTATGTGAATGAGTAGGCTCAATGATTCTCACATCATTTTGAATGCAAAAACACCCAATAATCAACATATCTATTATGTGTTTTGTTTATGCATAAACATTATTCTCTCAAAAATACAAGCATGTACATACATGTTGCTCACATATTATGGTAGCCCAGTTTGTGCTGAATACAGTGTAATTACACTTTTGCCATTGATATGTATATAAGCAACTGAAAAACACTTGTCAGAGCATGTCAAAACTTCTAAAGGGCCCCAAAACCGCTCAGACTCCTAGGGGTTAATAAGACATGGGCTCCCCTGAAAAAGTGATTTGTGAAATTTTGGGGGTCTCAAAAAATATTGACAATGTGCTATTTTTAAGGGCAGTTTCAGTTTTGTGTAATGTAATCATCGTGGATTATTATGTGTAAAATATATATATATTGCAAAGTAAGAACTAATAATACAACTAAGAAACAAATGTGTTCAAAGTTGCACAAGTCAGGATTAGTCTAAAAATGTGTGTTAAACTCACAGCACATGCAGTAATGAAGCGCAGCATTCTGAACAGGACCGCTCTGAGACGCCAGTCATGAGCTGCTCGTGTGAACATTGCGCTTTGCTTAATATTTATTTTAGTTTCAGATTGTTTCTTTTAAAAGTAGACATTTCAAGCTTTCTATACACATATTTCTCATGTCTGTGAGGCAAGTATGCTGTTGAGTTTCGGTTTATTTATGAGACATGTTCAAGAGCAATCATGAATGCTTCGGCGCCTTCATGTCACGATTATTGTCTGCTATAGCCTATTTGCTTCTTATTTATTAAATACAGGCAATTGGCTAATGAAACATAGATTAAAATGAAGATACAATTGATAAAAAAACTAAATTCCCTTTAAAGAAAGGCTTTCTACCAAACAAAACATAATATTGTGGCGAGATTGACGAGCGAGAGACATGGGAGGAGCGAGCGAGATCGGTGTGCGTGATTCAGAATGAACGTCACCTGTGAGGCACACCGGTCTCGAGTCCTCTCATAAGGGAGCACGGAGGCATTTAAGGACGAGCGACACGAGTGAAGGACGAGAGAGGACCAGGCCTGGATTTTAATTTGTATTTTGTTTTCGTTTTGTTATGTGTGTGCGTGTGTGCTTTTACTTTCATTTTGTGTTAATTTGCTTTATTAAAGTTGTTGAATGTCCGCCGGTTCCCGCCTCCTTCTTCCCACATGAACAAACTCCGTTACAAATATTAAACAAAATATAATAACCACCAAAATCATTTCTGACCCACGCTCATCTTTGCAATTTGCATAATCAGATGATATTTAAAAATAACATTATACAAACCCGATTCCCAAAAAGTTGGGACACTGTACAAATTGTCAAAAAAAGGAATGCAATAATTTACAAATCTCATAAACTTATATTTTATTCACAATAGAATGTAGATAACATATCAAATGTTGAAAGTGTGACATTTTGAAATGTCATGCCAAATATTGGCTCATTTTGAATTTCATGAGAGCTACACATTCCAAAAAAGTTAGCAACAGGACAGGTAGCAGTAAGAGGCTGGAAAAGTTAAATGTACATATAAGAAACAGCTGGAGGACCAATTTGCAACTTATTTGGTCAATTGGCAACATGATTAGGTATAAAACGAGCCTCTCAGAGTGGCAGTGAAGAAGGATCCGGGTACTGAAATGGCCAGCCTGCAGTCCAGATCTTTCACCCATAGAAAACATTTTGCGCATCATAAAGAGGAAAATACGACAAAGAAGACCCAAGACAGTTGAGCAACTAGAAGCCTGTATCAGACAAGAATGGGACAACATTCCTATTCCTAAACTTGAGCAACTTGTCTCCTCAGTTTCCAGACCGTTATAAAAGAAGAGAGGATGCTACACAGTGGTAAACATGGCCTTGTCCCAACTTTTTTGAGATATGTTGATGCCATGAAATTTATAGTCAACTTATTTTTTCCCTTAAAATTATACATTTTCTCAGTTTAAACATTTGATATGTCATCTATGTTGTATTCTGAATAAAATATTGAAATTTGAAACCACATCATTGCATTCTGTTTTTATTCACAATGTGTACATTGTCCCAACTTTTTTGGAATCAGGTTTGTAATATTTAAGCATAAATATTAAACAAAATACATTGTTTAATTTCTACAACAAGTATAGTAGGCTACAGTACAGATAATTGTCATGTCTGAGTGGGATTTGAGTGAACGTCATTTTACTGGTGAGTGGTTCATGAGTGGAGTGCTGGTATAGAGCGGATTATTGAGCTCAGCGCCACGCCGATCTTTTTTTGCGCCTGATCTAAGCTTTAATTGTGATTTAGAAAAAATGAAACAATAAATAAAAACAAGTGGGCTCCCCCAAAGGCCACGGTATAGTTCGAACACGGGTGTTACTCTTTTTTTTAACACTAACACTCTTGAGTTTGGGCTGGTATTTATCAAGCCTCTGAGAATTAGTCACAAGAACACTGCTAAGAAAATTATCGGCACAAAGCTGCGCTTAAAAGTTAGTTATTAAGCATCTCAATCGTAATTTAAAAATGTGAAGTGTAGGACTAAACCTTAAGTGCCACCATTAAATTAATGTTTATTGTATTTTTAAAATGTCATGTGTGTTACTATAAAGGTGTTTAGTGTTTGTGTGAATGACACTGTGCACCTTCTATATATTAGTGTTGTCCTTCTAAAAGCTGCTTGTGATGAGTTTTGATTCATCATGTGACTCTCATCACCGCTGTGTTTGGTGGTTGTCAGTATCAAAGGTACATAAAAGATATTAGTATTTCAATAGGTTGGTAATTTAATAATATTTTGGTTAATTAAATATGTAAATTTAACTTAAATCTGTAAAATCTAAAATGTTGCTACCATATTTTTTACAGTACATTTCTGGCAACCACAGCTAAATATTTTTTACAGTGTGTAACTCTCAAAAGATGCATTTTAATTCCCATTTCAATTCCTCTTTAAAAGTCAGAGTAATGAATAACAAAAGGAGATTAGTTTGAGTTCAACAAATTAAAATAAAGGAAGAAAGAATTTCGAAAAGATACTTAAATACAGTAACAACATATGTTTGTACTTTGCTACTTACTACTAAGAGATACACACATGAAAACGGCATGTTTTTGCTTCCACTCAAGAAGGGGCATTTAATACTATATGAGCGGTATTTTGAGCTATATGAGCGGTATTTTGAGCTGAATCTTCACATACACATTCTAACACCTGAGTTTTTTATTCTTGTAAAAAGTAGCATTATAGGACTTCTTTAACAGATGAGTTTGACTCAGAAAGTCCTGATCCGATCACAGTTTCATTTTATAATCCAAATAACATTTGAGTGCTTGAGTCCACATGTTAAGAGAGAAACTAAGTCAGGTCTTTTTCTTTTTGTCCTGCAGCTGTGAATCGATCGGTGAAGGACGATGGGGTCTGTTAAAGAGCTGCTTCTAAACACACTACAGGATCTGGGAACAGACGAGCTAAAGAAGTTTAAATGGTTCTTGATAAATACTAAAGGAATACAAAACTCTGAAATGGAAAATGCAGATAGGTTTAAAACAGTGGATAAGATGGTGGACCATTTTGGACTAGAAGAAGCAATGAATACCATGGTGGAGCTCCTGAAGAAGATAGATAATAAAAATTTGGCTATGCAGCTGGAGGAAAAACACAAGCAAGGTAACAGGTTAAAGTTAAAATGAAATTTCTTTTTAAATATATTTGAAATATGAAAAGGTAACACTTTATAATATTGTTCAGTTGTAAGTCACTTCTATGTTATTAGTTAATGATGAACTAATCATTTACAAAACATGACTATACATTAGTCATGATTAATAAGTGATATGCTAACAATTTATAAATGTTTTGTTAATTTATACTTAAAGTAATTTATGAATTATTAGTGAATAATTTACAAAATATTACTGTAACTTATTAATAAGTGGTATGCTAACAAAATACAAATGTGCTGTAAGTTGTCTTTAAAAGAAATTGTAAATCAAACAGATCAATCGTAAATGGTTGAGGAGTTATTAGTTGATACACTATTTATCACTCATAAATCATTGAAGTATTTATGTGTAGCGAATTAGCTCTGAGGGGACATATGAATAATTATTCATAACTCATTATGATTATTCATTGATTAATTATGAATATTTGAATCAGTTAACTAGATTAACTTGATGTAGCTACATTAACATTACAATCGTTCAATCAGTTCGTCCTATGGACGTTCAGTATCAATTATTAATTAATTCTTAGGAAAGGATATTTTTCAGGGTCACAGAAAAATAATAATTTCTTTAAATTTACCTAAGCGCTTAGAGCACATAGCAAGATCGATCATTTAAGGGACAATATGTTTGCAGGCAGGGAGGCAGGACCAAACATATATTGTGCACAAACTTAAAACTTAGAACAAGATTAAAACTGACAGAAGACATACATACACAAAAGATATACAGGACAAGAGGCAAGGTTAAAGTGGATGGAGGAAAAAGGGACAGAACAGATGGATGAAGCTATGCAGAGAGTCTAAACCTTATGAAGAACCCGATTTCTGTTTCGTACTTTACTTGCATTTAGCCTGAGCTGTAGAAGACCGTCCGAGGTGAAATCGCAGGAGAAAGCCTTGATGGTTCCGTCCGAGGGTTTTGCAGTTGCTATCCATTCCTTCCGTGATGAGCAAAGGAACAATGGTGAACTTGCATGGTTGCTTTGATTCCATTGAGATTGAGAAAGTTGCACAAGCTGTATGTTTGGCATTTGGTTTCCTGTCCCACACACACACACACACACAAGGCTGTGTGTGGAGGCCTTATCTGGTCGTTAGGCCAGCTGGCTGAGATGAGGTGTTGTTTCAGCCAGGAAGTAGTAAAGAGAGAGTGGGAGGGGTCTGCCCCTTTCTTTTGAGCTCTTGGGAGAAGTCCCGCCTTGAAGGTCAGTGAGCCAATCGTATTCAGGCTCTTGGAGGGAAAATTTTATGATCCTTTGTCTCAAGCAAATCCTTTGCCAATTGGTTGCTGCTGAAGGACCTGTTAAAGGTTCTTGTAATACCAATATGTTGCACAGGTATCGACATCCTATACACAATCATTCAGATCTTGAGATTACAACTTCGTAGACACCAAACATGCCATACCGATGATTTTTGTTAACCAAAGTATGCAATTCTGAAACATAAATCCAACAGAGATTGAATTAACACAGACCAAACCCTATAAAAACAAATCAGGAGATGGATATATGTTTATATATTTCTCAAGTGGTTATATATATATAGGCTATATGAGTTTAAGATGGTGTATTTGTCCTTTTCAGAAAGAGTCTCAGCTCTCTCTGCAAATCCCTCTCGGTCGTAAACAGTGCCTTATCTGATGGTAGCTCTGGGACCTTTCTCTGTTGTGTTGGGGGAAGGTCCGCTACTAAGCACAAAGCACCTAAATATATCAGTTAAAAGCAACAGGCGATTATGTGTCTGATTTGCCTCAGTCGCTACATAATTCCCCCCTTTCGATAGTTGTTGCCACTCTTATGGACAACAGCGAGCGATGTTGAAGGTGCAGAAAGATCAGACACACCCCAGCAGTGTTGGGCTCTTGTTGTTTGCGTCCCCTGGAGTGATGGTCGTTCCATGGCAGAGAAGGCAGACAGTAGCCAAGTTCAGGTCTCTGATGATGAAGTCCGTTTGTGTGGCGCAGGTGTCTGCTTGTGGTTTCAGGAAGTGGATAGGGGTCTGTGTGGCCTGAAGAGGGTTTTAGACTGACCTAGTGCTGGTGGCAGGAGGGTAGCAGGTGGTTGTTAGCCTCTCAGTCACGAGAAGTCTGAAGGATTGAAGTTCTGCTCTGCTCTTGTGGCAGTACTGACGTGAGCTCGCCCTGAGCTGTGTGGGGCAAGTAGTTGGAAGCTTGTCCTTTGCAGTACTCCTCTTGTGAGTCCTGTTCAGGAAGCTATTTTGCTGGTTTCAGCAGCTCCAGTAACTCTGAGATAGTCGTGTCCAGCTGTCCTTGTGCAGCCTCCGCTTGACACCTGTTTGAAGGGTTTGGTGGAGGATGTTGTCGTCGACGGCTGTGGGATGTCCTGTGCTTGCTCTGTCCAGCTGCTCTCATGGTTCAGCAGCTGCCGGAGCTTTTTCAAGCCTTTTGATTCTGGTTTGAGCCTCAGTTTCTAGCTGGTTGGTGAGGCTTTGAGCATGTGTCTGCTCCTTGCTGGTCTCTGTGATCTGCTGTGTGAGGTTGTTTTTACCTTCTGTTTCAGATCCATGAGGTGGAAGCTAAGGAGGTGATACCCTTGATCACATGTCTCGCTGCAACTCTAACTCGGGTCATGTATTGTTAGTCCTCTTCTCTCATTGTCCAGTTGCATTGGCTCTGGTGCTGTAGGCTTTCCGCAGCCCTGGGTGGAACCATGTTCCTCGCAGTTGCCCGTCAGTCCTTTAGGTCTCCCGTCTGGGAAGATGGGCTTAGCATCTGCAACATTTTGACACACTAACTGTTGAGAGTAGGGTTGAGGGACATATGCATAACCCTAAAGAGTTAAAAGCTAAAGGTTCAATGGGTCAACTAGTGATATAGCATACAGCTTGATGTTTCTGGCATAGCTTGCTATGGAAATGTGTCTGCTATGATTACTATCTTAGCTGTGGGTGTTAGGCTGCTAAGATTTGAGTGGTTCTGAGGGTGTTTCTGAAAGGTGTAAGCTGAGATTTAATAAATGACTTAAGATGGTTCTTATGGTCAAATTATTTCTCAGAATCTCCTAACGGCTGTTGTGGAATATTTTAAGTTCTCTTTGAAGAAATTTGGAAGAAGTCGAAGTTCCAGATATTTAATTTTATTGCATGAACAACAAAGTGAGATGCCAGCTGAACATCTAATCTTTCCATAGTAAAACTCCATGATTTATCCTGTTTTCTTATCTCCCCTCATCCAATGGGCACCCTTCCAGCCCTCCTTTCTCCTCTAACTCCACCTTGCGATTACACAATTTGATTTACCACCTTATGATTTTGCAACACTTAAATGCAAAGCTCTGCATCTTTCAAGATTTATTGTGGAAAAAACCCAGAGCTCCTCTTTACATGTGAGGTACCATTCTCTTAACGCTCCACCGGTCACCTAGGCCTCACTTCCGTGCCCATACACCAAATAATGCAATCTCCCACTAGTTTTCCATGTTCTTTCAGGACCCTCTCATTACAGAAGGCAGAAGGCCTAGTTATAATCTTATTGATACATAATCTTGTGTATATCATATAATCAGTTTAATCTTATAATCAATGTAATTCTCCAACACATCCCCTCTTTGGGACTTTATTATAGTCCCACACCTATGCCCTCTCACCAAAGTATGTCCTCACAACAAGTCCAGCCTTCTGTTCCTTATCCTACCTATGGCCAATTTAATTCAATGGTTTAATTCACAGGACCGGACACCAGTAATCCTGCCAAGAGATTTCTTTTTATTGTTGTAAGTCAGACATAGGAGAAAGAGACAATTTTCTGAGGGATGGTCTTCATTCCAGCTTTCTCTCTCTGTCTTCCTGGACACCCAGTTGGATTTTATAGGTTGCTTAAACAGTGAATTAATTGTTTACCAGAAAAAGAGGTTGTTTACGCTATACCTCGTGCTTTCACGTGGCACAATATACCCTTGAACATATGCATAGAGAAACTTGTTGTTCATTGTTCAAAATATGTCTTAAAGAGAACTTGTGACATGTCAAATGCATTGGTAGGAAAACAACAACAATACTTCCTTACAGAAAACTTCAGTCACATGTGCATAATTGGAAAACTTATGCTACATATTCCTGTCTCTCCATGTCTCTCACACTTCATGTGCTCAGACTTACTCTGACTAAATAATAATGCAATAAATAATAATAATAATTATGAATGATACAACACAAATGATAATGAATATTAGTAAATAATATTAATACAAATGCACACTAAATAATAATGATTAAAACAAATGATAGTGAGTATTAACAAAGAATAATAATACAAATGCATAATATAAACTGATTATGAATACTAATAAAGAAAAAATGTAATAGTAAAAATTGTATCTACAATCTCCCTCCTTCTGGAACTACGGCCGTCTGTTCCACACCATCACCTGCAGGTGGCCAACCTATTGAAGTGATAGTGAGAAAGAAGAATAGCAATCTGGCACATTTACATGATGGACTTGTATACTCATGTTAATTAATGTGCACTGTCCCTCTTTTAAAAATAGAAATACATATCGCAATTTGAAATTTCTCAAATCTAATTTGCCATTCATCTGTTCATTTAATTAATTAATTAATTAATAATGTTTTTACTTATGAGATTTTCAAATGACTGTAGATCTCAGCATTATCTCGAATTCATGACCAACAATATTAACTTCACGTAATCCCTGGTAATGACAGCATTTGTGACATCATGAGTTTTGTAATTTTTTGATTACTATTTTAGATCTAGCCCTAAAAAGTTTACTATTGTCCAAGGTGGAGTGACCAGCACCATAGCTTAATAATCCACATTTTGTCCTTGAACACATTATGTCCCCATTTTTTTCTGATTGAGTGCTCAGTAAACGCAGATCCCAAAATCTCTTTGTATTGGACAGCATCAATGATCTAATCATGCGTTTACCCCTAATTGGTTAATGCAATAGTCCCTTACTGCATGTATTAAGTCCACTGCCAGCTTTAAGCAGATAGAGAGTGTTAGCTTAACAGAATACAGAGAACTGCTGTTGGACCAGTGAATAATCAAAATCCAATTAATATTACCAATCAATAAATCTGAAGCGGTCTCTGTAGTGATGATTGAAAAGGTATCACCAGTGCTCAGGATGAAGTCGTTCTGCTTGGATCAGCAATCAGCTAAAACAGCTATAGAGACTGTCTCTCTCTTGCAGACCGATTTGTAGATTGGCTAGTCTCATGTTTAGTAACAGCCAATTCTAACGATGGTCTTTTCTCAAGGGCAAATCTCATTTTTTACATTAACAACATCCACACTCGGCATTGCAGAAGTGTCACCTTCATGAAAGTGTCACGTTCATTCTTGGTGGGTAGTTCAAACATCTCATCTGCACTGCAAATTCTTATTTGGTCCACATGCCTTTTCACTTTGTATGAAAGAAGTCCTGTACAGCTTTCCACAACTGCTGGAATCAATTTCCACAGCTGTAGTTTCTCACGTAAACCGAATCTCCAACTTCGAAACTTCTGAGTTTGCAACTTTGATTTAACCCCAGAACTTTGGTCGTCACATCAGGAAAGCGTAAGTCAAATGTGGATCTCAACTTCCTTGACATTAACATGTGAGCAGGTGACAACCCAGTTGTTGCATGAGGAGTGATTCTATAGTTAAAAAAGAATCTTGCTACTCTTGTCTCCACTGTGTAACCTCATTCATTCCCTCCTCGAAAGTTTGAACAGCACGTTCAGCTAAACCATTGAAAAAAGAATGGTAATGAGCTGATGTTAAATGCTGAATGCCATTTCTCTTCATGAAAGTTTTGAGTTCTTCACTTGTAAATCATGTTATATTGTCTGGCTCCCCCGACTATGTTCATTTAGGTTAGATTTAGGTGTCTTTGTTTCTTCAGTAGAACACAAATGAAAATGTTTAACTCCAACCGTTGCTGTGTGCCAGTCATATAATGCATGTCAATGGGAACATTTTAGAGTATGAGAGCTATGGGAGTAAAAAAAACATAGACATACGAATCCATATTAAACCCTTCGGCTCGTGACGATACATTGATGTCGTAAGACATGAAACGATCGGTTTGTGTGAGAAACCGAACAGTATTTATATATTTGTTTTACCTCAAATACAACACTATGTACAATATGAACATTCATTTTCACATTCATAGTTATTTGGTATCAAAGGAAGATAAGTAATAAATAGGTTGCTTTTAAAAGTTGACCAAGCTTCAACCTCAAATACAACACTATGTACAATATGAACATTCATTTTCACATTCATAGTTATTTGGTATCAAAGGAAGATAAGTAATAAATAGGTTGCTTTTAAAAGTTGACCAAGCTTCAATAAATGATTAAGTCCAAAGTAGGTCACCTTTTAAAAACAACCTATGTAACACTTCCCTTCATGTTGTATAGTGATCATTTACATATTTATTGCTAACACTTATGCCATGAACACCTTGTAAAACTTTGAATTGTGTTTATATAATCCCTCCATATTTGTAACACAGACTTCAGCATTCAGCATCAAAACACAACAATGGTAGCTGTACTAAGTCAAGAGTAAATCTGAAGTAAAAGATTAAGTACTCTCTACAGTTATTTTTAGTTACTAGAACTCTTGTGTATGTGAACTATGATAACTAAGCATTTGTTAGCACAACATACTATTCCTATTTAAATAATTTGATTTTATAGTGTAGTAACCTAGACCTTCCTCTTCCTCTTTCTATCCTTTAGATCCTTCTGTTTCCCCCAGTGAGAGTTATCAGCACATTGCTTCTTTTAATCTGCTTAATCTGTTGTCTCCCCGCAGTTTCTACTTCATCCTCATCGCCAAAATGTAGTATCTTCAAATAGATGACACTACTACAGCTATTGAGTTGAAGTTAACACTTTACTTTCTGTTTGCAGCAATCACACCAACAGATATAAACCCTCCCCCACCGCAAGGGACATCTTCTTCAACTAACTCTCCAGGTAAGAACACAGCACTTACAAAACAACACCTAGTGGTTATTACAGGATACTACAAGGTTGCAAATTATTAGTCTTTCAATGTGCCTATATTTATAGATTATTACATTACAGTGGTTCCTAAACTTTTTAGAAAGTCGTACCCACTGAGGCATTAAACATCCTTCTGTGAACTCCCTCTCTTTCAATTAGAACGCAGTCATGCCTTTTTGATTAAGGCACAATATTTGCCCCCTTAAATTCCATTACAGGTGAATTTTTACATTTATAAAGTCAACGTTTCAAGTCAATTATTCTTAATATTCCATTAATTTTATTATCAATGTAATACAAAAAGCAAGGAATGATGGTAAAAATGAAGTGATACTTTGAAATATTAAACTAAAACTGCCAGGTGGCGGCAAGTCTCTGCCTTAATGAATGAGTCATTGAATTATTCATTAGTTCAGTAATGTCACTTAATATTACCTTTTTATCTCTGTGCACAGTCTGTGTATATATTTGTTCTCATACCCTACTTTTACAAAGGTACACAGCAAAAACGTCTAAGGTTACATTTGTAACCTCTGTTCCCTGAGAACAGGGAACGAGCGCTGCGTCTAGCTGACGCTATGGGGAACGCCCTCGGCGTGACTGGTGTCTGAAGCTACTATCGAATCACGGCAAAGTCTTTGACCGACGTCAGCCCATGACGTCATCAACGTGCGACCCGGAAGTATAAAAGGGCGCCGTGCCAACACATACACATCTTCTCGTCTGAAGGGACTGTATGGCAGATAGGCCCTGAAGCATGGCAACGCGACGCAGCGCTCGTTCCCTGTTCTCAGGGAACAGAGGTTACATACGTAACCTTAGACGTTCCCTTTCGAAAGGGAACTCTCGCTGCGTCTAGCTGACGCTATGGGGAACGATATACCAACGCCGCCATGCTAAGGGGAGTGTCTGCCCATTGGCAGTGACAACTGTCAACTCAAGTAATTCATAGAAAAACCTGAGCGATTCCCCCTCAGGTCCTGGGCTGACAGTGACAGCACTCCCTACGGTCATAGCCCAAGCTATACAACTAAACGGAACCCTTAACGCACTGCGTGGAGTTCCATCTAGACAGCTCGAAGGCCCGGGACCACTACTTCCAAAGAAGGGGTCCCTTCAAGGGAATGTGGCTAGGGGACCCGAAGGAACCCCAGCCAGTCACTACTCGGGAAAAAGTTCTCCCGAGTGCCACCAGGGAAGCCTGACCTGGTGCCCTAAGTGTTATGGACACTTCGGTTTGGCCAACCCTGTCTGTTCAAAAACAGAGCCTCTGGATGGTGCCCAAAGGGCGTCCAAGCTAAGGGACTGAAACACAGGCAGTCTTACTTAGCCCGGAACTCAGAGACGGGTTATCCAAGAGAGCAATACTCAGCGAAGTGCTTTTCAACCCTTGCTATCGAGGGGAGTCTGCCTGCTCAATCAAGGATCTACCAGGTGCTTGTGTTTCAAAGCAGTAGGGAGGCCGAAAGGGCCTTAATGACTGATCTAACAGGGAGGCCTCATGAGAGGCCTACGACCGTCTGACCAGGCTCAGGCGGCTGAGCACTCATAGACGACCCTCATTGAGGGGAGCAGCTGAGCCTGCCTGGCGAGTAACCTCCAGCTGTAGGCCCAACTACCACAAGTTCTCACAGAGACCTGGTAATCAAAGTGCCTAGCTCAGGAACTTCAACTTCAAGGAGGCCCTGTGGGCCTACTACTTGATAGCGGGTATTCCAGGGAGGCCTATAGAGGCCTACTACCTAACCGCAAGCCATGCTGGAAACCCAAGCATCCAGGCTCGGGACTCCGTCCTCAGGGAGGCCTTAGTGAGGCCTACTACCTGACAGCAATACCGCCTGCTGAGGTTACCCTTGTTTTCTCAAGGAGGCCTAATGGAGGCCTACTACTTGACAGTCAAGCTACACAGGCTAGTCGGGCATCCTGTTTAAGGAACCCGTCCTCAAGGGAGGCCTATTAAGGCCTACTACCTGATAACCAGCCTTTAGGGAGGCCTGGAGAGGCCTACTACCTGATTGCAATACGTGCTTAAATGACTGGGTCCCAGGAACATCTCAGGGAGGCCTGATGGGGCCTACTACCTCGTTCGAGTGACCACCATATGGGACTCGACAGTCAAGCTACGCAGGCTTTTTGAGCATCCTGATTAAGGAACTCGCCCTCAAGGGAGGCCTATTAAGGCCTACTACCTGATAAGCAGCCTTCAGGGAGGCCTGGAGAGGCCTGCTACCTGTTTGCAATGCGTGCTAACTGTTTCAGATGACTGGACCCCAGGAACACCTTAGGGAGGCCTGATGGGGCCTACTACCTTGTTCGAGTCAGGGAGGCCTATTAAGGCCTAGAATTAACAGCAGGCTTTCAGGGAGGCCTGATGAGGCCTACAACCTGCCTCTGAGAGTGACCACAATCTGGGAACTCACCCTCAGGAAAGCCTAGTAAGGTCTTAGAGTTAACAGCAGGCCTTTCAGGGAGGCCTGATGAGGCCTACAACCTGCTTCTGGTAGTGATCACAACCTGAGAGCTCACTCTCAAGGAGGCCTAGTAAGGCCTTACACCTACCAGCGGGCCTACGGGGAGGCCTGATGAGGCCTACAATTGACAGCCGACCTTCAGGAGAGCGTATTTACCCCTATTTAACCTGATAGCCAGCTAGGCTAGTAGTACCTTGATGCTTAAGCATTGTCACCTGCCTTACTAGAGGCCTGATAAGGCCTACCACTGTCACCGTTTACTCTTGAGAACGGTGCAATCCTTCCTGCTAACTGGGACAGCCATATTTGAAAAATGTGGGTTGTAGTAATATTAGACCCAACGGCTCGTTTTCATGGAGGCCTGCTGAGGCCTAACACATGATAGCTACCCATCACAATGGGGACCCGTTCCAGGGAGGCTTGTAGAAGCCTACAAGCTGTACGAGTTTCGCAAAAAACGAGAAATAACTGCCAGACAAACAAACTGACTGCTATTAAAACCAACGACTCTCACTGAGAGGAGGCCTCCGATCTAAGTACAACAAAAAAGGTGACGGTGCCTCAGCAACGCGCCTCCTTTACCCACATACCAACTGACGCCGTAGCGCTCAGTCGTAACAGAGACAAACTAACCTGCAGTGGCTTAGGGGACCGAAGACACATAATAACCCTAGGCGGTAGACAAACACTACATTCTAACAGAAAAGTGTGCTACCGCCTAGTAATCCGCAAACATTTCAAAGAAAAGAGCGGCGGCCTAAACACTACTCTCAAAATGAGAGGAGGCCCATCTTCTGATAACCATAAGCGGTGGCCTATCTGGCGCCATCTTGACCAACCAGGGAAAACCAACACACGCTCACAAACATAGCCCAGATAATGGTGCTGTGTTGAAGCCTAACTAAGCAGGGGAAAGACAGTTCTCTCTGATGAATACCCAACTCTATACAGGAACCTGGGGTCTGTAAGAAATACATATTTTTAGTATAACATACAAAAAAGACCACTCTCACCTGCGGCATGCTGAGCGAAGACTCATTGTGCAGTTCTCACCACCATGTTCTACCGCCCATGAACGCCTGAAAGGGGCGTTCTCACTTTCCGGGCGGGCCATCAGAACATAGTACTACTCATCATAGGCCCGCCACAGGCCTGATGTAAGAAGCGCCTGGGTAAAAAGTCATAAAAAGACATTAGAAAGGAAAAAGGATAGGGCTATGATGTAACCGCCCTCAAGGGAAGTGACCCATTACCAACGCCTTCGTTGGGAACGTTTGTCCTGGATCACCTCCCTTAAATCCTTTTTCCCCCCGCGGGAATCCCGTCTCCTCTGTGCCCTGCTCCTCCAAGGAGGGGGGGCACGAGAGGAGACGCTAGCCCTCTGGTCCTGCCTACGGTCCTCAGACCTTGAAGGACCAGGTCCCGCCTGCCTGGGTGGGGGCGCGGATCTCAGCGGTATGCATGTTTTAAATGCCGCTGAGCGCGCCTTCGCCTCCCTGAACTTTCCAACCACCGCCTCCACGGAGGTGCCGAAAAGCTCAGTAGGCGAAACCGGTGAATCGAGGAGAAAACCCTTTTCTTTCTCCCCGATATCAGCCAGGCCCAACCACAGATGCCTCTCCGTAACCACCATAGCCACCATAGAGCGGCCGATAGCAGCAGCAGTCTGCTTGGTGGCCCGGAGAGACAGATCTGTGGTGCGGCGCAGCTCAGCAACCGCCTCAGGGGACAGCCCGGCCCCCTGGTCGAGATCCTCCAGCAGGTCCGCCTGGTTCGCCTGCAACACCGCCATCGTGTGCAGGGTCGCACCAGCCTGACCTGCTGCCGCGTATGCCCTGCCATTCAACCGCGAGGTCGTTTTCAGCGGTTTGGATGGCAGAGATGGAGCTCTCAGTGTCGACACCTGCCCAGAGACGAGATAGTTCGCAAACGTCTCGTCTATGGGAGGCATCGACACATACCCGTGCTTACCCACTCCCTCGACATCAGCGAAGCTTGCCCGCTGATGTCGGTGAATGCGGGCAGAGAACGGGTTCTTCCATGCCGCCTGGACCTCAGTAAGGAGGTCCGGTAGGAATGGAAGGCTCATCTGAGGTGCTGGTGTATGACCGGGGAGAAATCGATCGTCGAGCCGTCCACGAGCGACCTCTCCCCCAGCGCGCCGCCAGGGCAGCCTCAGCCTGTCCGTGGCGCGCTCCATAGCATCCAGCAACTCGGCATACGCGGGACAGGGTGGCTGAGAGGGTCCAGGCAGGTCCTGGTCGCTCTCATCATCCTCCTCAGCCATCTCCTGCCCGTCCCGAAGAGCACCCGCTGCAGGTCTCGGCGGGGAACCATCGTTCTCCACATCGACCTGCAGGTCGCTCTCGTCAGCCGTTTGATCGTCCGAGAGTACCACACCTCTCTCCAGACGATCAGCGAGCTCCATCTGGGAACCCCATGAAGTGCGCCGCCGCTCCGCCTCAGCGCGAGCGGAACTCACATCAGCAGCCCCAGATGTTGCGCCCTCTTCCCTCGAGAAGAGGGCCAGACGAGAACGGAGCGTTCTAACAGGGAATTGCTCACAGTTTGCACAGGCAGCTCCCTCGAGAACTGCCTGTGCATGCTCTTCGCCCAGGCAATAAACGCACAGAGAATGTGTGTCTCCCGGTGTCAGAAACCTCTGACACGGGTCGACACACTTCCTAAAGCTCTGCCTCTTCTCTGTGCGTTTCATCCTTTTCCTTAGTTAGTAATACTTTACCAGATCTGCAGATACCGCTTCAAACAAACAGTCCCTGAAGACGAAAAAGATGTGTATGTGTTGGCACGGCGCCCTTTTATACTTCCGGGTCGCACGTTGATGACGTCATGGGCTGACGTCGGTCAAAGACTTTGCCGTGATTCGACAGTAGCTTCAGACACCAGTCACGCCGAGGGCGTTCCCCATAGCGTCAGCTAGACGCAGCGAGAGTTCCCTTTCGAAAGGGAACCCCAGTGTTAAATTAACACTCCTCAGTGTAAATATGTGTCCACACTACAGGGTGTTAAAAGTAACACTGAAGTAGTGTTAAAGTTAATGAGATAATTAAGAGATTAATTAAGTGATGAGTGACCATTAGTGGTGAAACCTGATGATAATGAGCAGAATCACTGAAGGAAAGAGAAACACAAGAACTACAACTGACTTCAGCCACAGCCTGCTGGGCACACACTGTGCAATTTCAACATTCAGTTAGAAGAAGGAACTCGACTGTCAAACTGCAGTGTGCATTATCTCTCTATCTGTGTGTTTAAAAGGAGAAATTGCAGAAAGTATTTCAGTGGATCAGGATCAGTTCTCCTGTCCAGTGTGTCTGGATCTTCTGAAGGTTCCAGTGACGATTCACTGTGGACACAGTTACTGTATGAGCTGCATCTCAAACTGCTGGGATCAGGAGGATCAGGAGGGAATCTACAGCTGCCCATTATGCAAACAGACCTTCACACCAAGACCAGCCTTGGGTAAGAATGTGATGATTGCTGAGATGGTGGAGAAACTGAAGAAGACGAGATGCCAATCTGCTCCTGCAGTTCCTCACCTGTGCTTTGTGGATGAACACAAAAGTAATGACACTGTATCAATTGGAGTGGCAAGAACAGAGAAACAGGTACTCCTTTATATTGGATCTCATAAGTAAAAATTGTTCATTTTTAATGTGATTTTTCTTGATTTATCATTTGGAGAAACTAGTGTAATTGATTATTTTAAGATGCTGTACTAAACACATTGATGATCAGAAATGTTTCTTGAGCAGCAAATCAACATATTACGATGATTTTGAAGGATTACAATGATTTTGAAGGATCAGACTTTTGAATGGTAGTGTTGATTTTTAGGGGCCAAGCACCGAAGGTGCGGAGTCACCTATTGAAATCGTTGAATTTCTTAGTAGGGGTTCAAGCACGAAGTGCTGAAACCCTATTGTATTTGTGCTGGTTATTATTAGGGGTTCAAGCCTGAAAGGCTGAAACCCTATTGTAATTGTTAATTTTTCCATGATGCGTCATTCTCCATCTAAAACTGATCAGGCAGACCAAACCGTAAGTCGTAGAGACATGAAACTGGTAGTACTCACAATGACTACCAGCGTCACCAAGGCACGCCCCGACCGGCCTGACGGGGGCGCTACAGCAAGCAAAAGTACAAAACGGCTCATAACTAATAAAGCGTTAGGCATTAGGCTCAAGTGTCTTATATCCTTGGAATCGTTGGCTCAAGGCGGACAAAATGCATGCCTCGGATTGGCTCGTCATTCTAGGAAAGATTTGGGGTATTTTGGCTTTTTCCAAAGACCGGAACCAAACCAGCGCAGCAGGATTCTCTGGAGTCTGAATGTCAAAAGTTATAAAAATAAAGTGCAAATATGGGTTCACGGTCCCTAAGGGCCGCCAAAACGTTCGAGGTGTGAGGAGCCACTTTTACTTCATTGGCCATAACTCGTCAACAGAACGAGATATTTTCACCAAACTCAGCACGCCTATGAAAGAGCTCATTCTGTGGCCGCATGAAAAAGTACGCAGCGACTGGCCACTTGGTGGCGCTATAAAGGTTAAAAAGGTGTCAAAATGATGTATTTCAATGGAAAATCCCATTATATGGCTGAAAGCAGCCCTCTTCCGGCCTGATTTGCATACAGCTTCACCAAATCGGGCATGCACATGCGTCACGTGATCCCAAAGAAGCTTGCAAACTTTTATGGCCATTTAATGGTGGTTTAACTAAAAAGGTGAAAAAATGGACTGTATTATCCTATGCAAAATGAGCATTAAATGACTGAAAAAAGGTCTGCTCTGCGCAAAACGTCACCAAATTAGCTGAGCACGTGCGCCATATTATTCTAAAGAAGCCTGCAAGCTTTTGTGGAGATCGGGCTACCAGTAGAGGTACTGCAGTTTAAAAGTTTTTTTTTTTTTTTTTTTAAACACAGCATTTCCATGATAAAAAAAGCTGAAAATGCGAAAAACGACCTTTGACCTCTCCGATGCTCATGTCAAAACGCTTGATAAAGTTTTTGTAACCAGCAGCTCAAAAATCAAGCTCTGAGCTTTTTAAGGCCCTTTTTATGCCCTCTGTTATTAGGGGTTCAAGCCTGAAAGGCTGAAACCCTATTGTAATTGTTAATTTTCCCATGATGCATCATTCTCCATCTAAAACTGATCAGGCAGACCAAACCGTAAGTCGTAGAGACATGAAACTTTCAGGGCTGGTAGTACTCACAACGGCTACCAGCATCACCGAGGCACGCCCCGACCGGCCTGACGGGGGCGCTACAGCGAGCAAAAGTACAAAATGGCTCATAACTCCTAAACCGTTAGATGTGGGCTCAAGTGTCGTATAACCTTGGAATCATTGGCTCAAGGCGGACAAAATGCATGCCTATCTCCCTTCATGCGACAATTTCGAGAAATTTTGTTTTTTTTGAAAAACCTACTTTTGCGAACTACTCCCACGTTTGTTCCCTGATTGGAACCAAACCACCGTAGAAATGTTCTTTGGAGAGAGACTATCAAAAACGACACCTCTAGAGACTACTAGAGACTTTCAGACAGGGGTGTTATGGCACCTTGGAGCTATACTCTGCAGGACAGTGCCCCTCCAGGACCAACTTTGGACACCCCTGGTCTATAACTTCAAAATTAAGTGAGATATTTATAACAAATTTGACACACAAATGTATGGACACTCTGAGGACATCTAAAAAAAAAAGTGGTAGAGATTGGGCAAGACGTGGTGCTATAACTCCCAAAAAACTTAAGAAATGTTATTAAAAAAAATATTCCTTAGAAAATTGACTGTAAATTATCTTTTTTCATCTATAAGCTAAGTTTATTTAATTATTTGGATCCCAATTAGCTGATACCTAATCAGTGGTTACTCATCCTGAGATCCCAACAAGTAAAAAAAATACAGTAATCCACAACAACAAAAAAGTCAAAGAAACATACAAACCCAAAATTCATTCCAAATATCAAAATCAACAATTTACTATATATTTTGCCATTAAATGTTCCTTTAAAGATTTTTATAAAGTTAAAAAATTTGTTTACTTAAAATATGTAATATCCAATAGTAAATTGTTCCATATTTCCATTCATCTATACGTTGCAGTCTGTTGTTTTACAGTAGTTTTCGAAACAGGAAGTAAGAAACATTCCTTTGATGCATGCCTGGTGTTGAAATGACAACTAGTACTACTATAAAAAAGTTGACATTACAGGACATTAGGAACTCTAGACAAAGAAATATTTCTTATAAAACAAAGCAGAGAGACAGTTTTTCACCAGTGGCCAACCTAAAGTTTTGTGCATTCTTATTATACTAGTCCTTCTATTTCTATTACAATTTGTGAGTCGTTTGGCTCTGTTTTGGACTGATTGTAATTTTTCCAAGTCTTTACTTGATGCACTCACACTCGTTTGCACAATTTAAGAAAGTGTTGTGGTAAAAAGTTTGCACATCTCTTAATAACTCCATAACTGTTTGTAACCCAGGTAACCCTGGCCACCAGTAAATGAGTTAAAACTTCAGAGTTCAGAACAAAAACAAAAAACAAAAAGTGTTCTAGAAGAGTAAGAGATTCAACCAATCAATGATTGTAGACTTGGACACACGGGGTTGAATGCTTCATTGTTCATAACTGGAATACATGAGACTGGTCTGTGTGAAAGTTTTGGGGAGAAGGAAACGGTGGAGCATGTGATATATGATTGTAAAAGGTATGAAGAAGAAAGAAAGGAATTACTGTTATATTTAAACAAAAAAGGAAAGGTAAATAAGGATTTGGAATATCTATTAGGATATGATTTTAATAGAGATAAAGTAGGATACAGGACATTAATAATATATTTATATAATACTGGGTTAAGTGAAAGGATTTAAAATTATAGAACAAAGATGGTCTAGTCTATTCTGGATCTTAGGAGACCACAAAATTAGACTGGAGGAGCTGAACACGCAGCGCCAGGTGGGTCCTGGGAAGAAGGAATGGGATAGAGCATTGATAATTTTTATAATGAGTATTTGTTTAGTTATGTAGGTATGTGGGGAAAATAGAAATGAGTAAAAACTAGAACAATTTGATAAATAAACTGTGACTGCATAACAGCAAAAGTATGTGGCGATATGCACATAGTATGCAATGCGCCAGGAAACAGAAGAAGAAGAATCAATGATACCCCTTTTCCACCAAGGCAGTGCTGGTGCTAGTTCGGAGCCAGAGCCTAGTTTCAAATCGGTTCTTTGTGTTTCCACACCCAAAGCCCCAGCTCCGAGCCAGGAAAAGTGGTTCTTAAGTAGCACCAAAACATTGCTGGGCTAGAAGTAAGAACCGATTACGTCAGGCACTGGCGAACAAGATGAACACAAACGTCTCGGTTACGTATGTAACCCTCATTCCCTGAGGAGGGAACGGAGACGTACGTTAGTGACTAACGAATGGGGGTTTCGCTGCGAAGCCAATTATCTTCGAGAATTCAACAGCGCCCAATGGCAGTGCCAATGCCATGGGCATGCGGAATTTGCATGCGTAACTCCGCCCCACCTCGTGGGTATATAAGGAAGTACGCTGGCAACATCGCATTATGTTACTGCTGCAGGAGCCAAGACTGAACTCTGCGTTCCAGGCAGCACAGCTGCCGTGGCAGAGGAAACGTACGTCTCCGTTCCCTCCTCAGGGAACGAGGGTTACATACGTAACCGAGACGTTCCCTTTCGTTCAGTCACTACGACGTACGTTAGTGACTAACGAATGGGGGTTCCAATACAATAACGCCACTCAGCTGTCATCCAGTGCCCTGCGTAAGTGTGAGTACCCTGTCGTAAGACTAGTACGGACGAAGGACTCCCACTTATCACAGGATTACCAAGGTACAATGGGAAGCATATCCCAGTGAGGGAATGCCAAGATGCCTACCCGTGGGGAGGACTTAGAGAATACACATATGACCTGCTGAGGGCTGCATATGGAAGATCTCTAGGGTACCAGCCGAAGGTGGATTTTTAACCCTAGGGGTGGCAGGGACTTGCCAAGGGAAAGACACCTGCTCACTGAGGAGGCTTACGGTGGGAATACTCGTGTGGGGGTCGCCGGAGGGGAACCATGCACACGGAGCACCTGGCCAGACATGAGGGTCTGGGCTCGAAAGGGCAGACTGAACTGATGTCGGCGTCAGCAGTGCTGGAGGAGCTCAGGGCTCTCGGGGAGCTCACCTGAGGAAAAATATTGCACGTATCCAGTCCTTGGAGTGGAATGGCGAGCAAGCGAAGACACCTGAGCCAGGCCCATTACCGGCCACCCGTAGGGGCGAGTACATAGTCGGACACTGGCTCTACTCGGAGATTGTAGAATCTGGCGAATATGTTAGGTGTTGCCCAGCCTGCAGCTCTGCAGATGTCTGTTAGCGAGGCGCCATGCGCTAAAGCCCAAGAGGAGGCCACACTCCGGGTGGAGTGTGCCCTGACCCCAAGGGGACATGGTCGACCTTGCTGCTGGTAAGCCAAAACAATGGTGTCCACTATCCAGTGAGACAACCTCTGCTTTGAGAGAGCTCTTCCCTTCCGCTCTCCACCATAACAGACAAAGAGCTGGTCTGAGGTCCTGAAACATCGCGTACTGTCTACATAAGCGCAGAGCACGCGTACTGGACAGAGCAATGCCAAGGCTGGGTCTGCCTCCTCCAAAGGCAGCGCTTGCAGGTTCACCACCTGGTCTCGGAACGGAGTGGTGGGAACCATGGGCACATATCCGGGCCGGGGTCTCAGGATCACGTGAGAGTTAGCCGGCCCGAACTCAAGGCACGCTTCGTCAACCGAAAATGCTTGCAGGTCCCCGACCCTCTTAAGAGAGGCCAATGCGGTCAGCAGAGCCGTCTTCATAGACAAGAACTTAATCTCAACCGACCGCAAAGGCTCAAAGGGAGGCCTCTGCAGAGCACTTAAGACTACTGAGAGGTCCCAAGAGGGAACGAGAGGAGAGCGAGGAGGATTCAGTCTCCCCTCAGGAACCTGATGATCAGGTCGTGCTGACTTACCTTTTTGTCTCCCAGGAGATTGTGGTAGGCAGATATTGCGGCCACATACACTTTAAAGGTGGAAGGAGACCACCTTCCACCCCCTCCTGGAGAAACGATAGCACGGACCCGATCGGGCATTTCCAGGGGTCTTCTTGGCGGGAAGAGCACCATGTGACGAAGAGGTTCCACTTCAACGCATAGAGGTGTCGTGTAGACTCTGCCCTAGCGGAAGTGATGGTAGCGACCACCGCAGGTGGAGGGCTACTCAAACCAGCCGGACCTCAGATGCTTCTGACTCCATAGAATGAGATGGCGGGCGAGTTGAGACATACAGCGGGAGCGTAGACCGCCCTGGTGGTTGATGTACGCTACTACGGCCGTGTTGTCTGTCCTGACTAGTACATGTTGACCCCTCAGCAACGCTCGGAAGCGGTGCAGGGCGAACCGTACTGCCAGTAATTCGAGGCAATTGACATGCAGAAGGCGCTGGGGTCCTGTCCAGGAGCCCGCGGCTGCTTGTCCATTGCACATGGCACCCCAACCCGTGGATGACGCATCTGTTGATACAACAGTATGCTGGGAAACTCGTTCTAAGGACACTCCGGTCCGTAGAAACTCGAGGTTCGACCACGGGGTGAGTGTCTGTAAGCAGGCCAGAGTCACTTGTACCCGGAGCGTGCCAGACCGCCATGCCCATCTCGGGACTCGATCGCGTAGCCAGTGCTGAAGCGGTCTCATATGAAGCAATCCGAGCGGCGTCACCGCGGCTGCAGATGCCATATGCCCCAGGAGCCTCTGAAATAGTTTCAGTGGAACCGCATTCTTGCCCTCGAGTTGACGAAGGGAAGTCAGCAGAGACTGCGCGCGCTCGCTCGAAAGCTGCGCGCACATGGCGACCGAGTCGATATCCATACCGAGAAAAGAGATCCTCTGCGCGAGGCAAAGTTTGCTCTTCTCCCAGTTGACCCGAAGGCCCAGACGGGCTAGGTGATGGAGCACCAAATCTCTGTGTCCGCAAACCTGCTCTCGAGAGTGGCCAGTATGAGCCAGTCGTCGAGGTAGTTCAGGATGCGAACCCCGTGCTGCCGAAGGGGCGCAAGGGCTGCCTCGGCAATCTTCGTAAAGACGCAAGGGGACAGAGATAGCCCGAATGGTAGAACCGCGTACTGATATGCCCGCCCCTCGAAAGCAAACCGTAAGAACGGTCTGTGTCGAGGCAAAATGGAGACATGGAAGTAGGCGTCCTTCAGGTCGATCGCTGCAAACCAAACGTCTGGACGAACGCATTCGAAAAGGCGTTTCGCTGTCAACATCTTGAACGGAAACCGGTGAAGGTAACGGTTCAAGATGCGGCCGTAACCCACCGTTCTTTTTGGGTACAATGAAGTACGGGCTGTAAAACCCGTAGTTCATCTCGGCTGGAGGGACAGGTTCGATCGCACCCTTCGCCAGTAGGGTGGCAATCTCCGCTCGCATGACGGGGGCATTGGCCCCGATCATAGTGGAACGGACTCCCCGGAAGCAGGGAGGAACCTGCGCAAACTGAATCGCGTAGCCGCACCTGACGGTCCTCGCGACCCAGCGGGACAGCCCTGGAAGCTGAAGCCAGACTTCCAGATACTGCACCAGCGGGGTCATTCGGACCACAGACGTACCCGGTGTGGGCCTGCAGCGATGCAGCGTCACCGGCCCGGACATGGGAGGCTGAGGGGCGTCCCAGTGTGGGGGCATGGTTAACTGCTGCTTCCTGACAGAGGAGACCAGGGAAGGACGCACGTTCCACTGGGGTCTGCTCTGCCAGGAGGCTGGCGACAGAGTGGGATGCGAGTGGCGGGACCCGTGGGTGGCGCGCACTGTCATCACCGGACTCTGTGGGCTCAGGGATGGGAGTGTTAATTCTTTCTTTGACCAAATTAGGGTGCTGCTGACCCGTGGGCAAGCAGCTGAACAAAGGATTCTCCCCCGGCCCTCCACCGGGGAAAGGAGTGGTCCTGCTACCATCTCCTGGAAAGAATACTCCATCCCTGAGCCATCCGTCTCAGGAACGCCGCTTGGCCTGGCGTTTAGCGGGGCGCGGGGCGGGCTGAGTGGATTGTGACGCCTTCCTTCGGCGACCTCTGCCACCCGGCCCGGGTGAAGGCTGCTGCTTGGGCCGGGCGGGAGGGGCGGGAGCCTTAGGAGGGCGTCCTCGGCGTGGAGCAGACTGAGGCGACTGTGCCGGCGGCTGGGTGGAGGCAGCAGCTGGCCGCCGGGGCAGTACATGTTTAATGGCCTCAGTCTGCTTCTGGGCGATTGAGAACTGTTGGGCAAAGTCCTCAACCGCCCCGCCGAAGAGGCCGGCCTGGGATATGGGGGCATCGAGGAACCGGGTTCGCTCGGTGTTATTTTACTTTATAATGTGTTAAATGTGGATATTTTCTTACAAAAACCCATCGATTTGCTTCAGAAGGCCTTTATTAACCCCCGGAGCCACATGGAGCACTTTTATAATGGATGGATTCACTTTTATGGACTGCCATTATAACGCTTGGAAGAGCCAGGACATTTTTAATATAACTCCGATAGTATTCGTCTGAAAGAAGAATGTCATAGACACCTAGGATTACTTGAGGTAAATCATTGGCTAATTTTCATTTCGGGGTGATCTATCCCTTTAAATTGTCTCAGATTATCCTCACCCTGCATAAACTGCATAATCTGTCGCTTCTGCTACTGAAAATGAAAAGTATATTTAATTTTTACAGTAATTAATTACACATTTTAACTTGTACGTGGTAACAAATAAGCATCTTTTGTTATAATCAACTCACTGAATTACTGACTCAACTGGTTCCTCGAAAACAGCTTGTCATTCTGCAGAAGAGAACAAAAACTATTATATAGTAAACATAAACAATATATTAAACCAACAAAACATTAAAACATAAATAGAAAACTTTGTTTGTGAATGAATCGCCATTGATACCAAACCAGCATATGCCAGACCTCCAATGATGAGCGAATAACATGTGTCGAATTAACGAATCTTAAATATTTAAATACAGCAAAAATGTACAGGCTCCACTGATGATATCAGTCACAGGCACAAATATGAAACAGATTTTTGTGTAGTTTTTGCTAAGTGTCCAAATGAAAAATAACTACAAATGGAAATCAAAAGATTGAACGTTATCCCTGATTTTACGTTAACGTTACCTCAGTAACGTTACAGCTCTGTAGCGTCTTAGGGTTACATATATTATTAAATACAGTTTTGCTCAATAGGGAATTATGGGTATTAATATTTAGGGATTTATGATTAATCACAACAGGTTATAATCAAATCATAAATCTCCAAAATCACCCAAAAAGGGGGATACCTAACCTAGGTGTATGTATGTATGTATGTACCTAGGTTAGGTTATATACATATACAGTGAGGAAAATAGGTATTTGAACACCCTGCTATTTTGCAAGTTCTCCCACTTAGAAATCATGGAGGGGTCTGAAATTGTCATCGTAGGTGCATGTCCACTGTGAGAGACATTGTTAAAAAATCATACATTGTGGTTTCTGGATTTTTTTTGTTGTTGATTATAATACCCAAATGTCAAAATATTGATAGTAAGGGGGTGTAAAATCCAATCAAAGTCAGGTGTCAGTAATTTATCATGTGTTTTTTCATATAAATGTCTATAACTCCAAAACGAAATTAGATATTTTCACCAAAATTGACACACACATGTATGGGCTCACTCCGAGGACACATAAAAAAATGGTAGGATTGTGCCACTTGGTGGCGCTATAATAGAACAAAACATGAAATTCCCATTGACTACAATGCAGTATTATGATATAAAATGCTATGCTTTACAAATGAATTGGTGTATCATTACGAAACTTGGTTTGTGCCATCAGCACCATGCCTTTAAGGTACTTAAAAGTTTTCAAAACAGCACCGCCATGTGGTCCATACTTATAATCAAAAGGCCTCTTGAGGCTTTATCTCTGCAATGACATATTGACACTATATTGACACCCTGCTTTGATATATTGACACCAATCTTTGCAAGTGTCCTTGTTCCCTTATTCTGACCACACCACATCAATTTCGTAACTGTGCCACCTATTGGTAGCTTGCAGCTATATTTATTATCATTATTCCGCCGAAAGTCTATGGCAGCTCATAGAACCGCTTGCGAGAAATTTGACACACAGATAGAAGACAGTCCCAGCATTAACCACACCAATTTTGGAATCTCTAAAACAATCCCTCTAGTGCCCCCACCTGTCCAAAGTTTGACTCATATTTCTGCTAACAACTTTTGAACCATAAGGGCTAGCAACACAATTATTGTTTGCTCTGATTCCTTGGCTCAAGCCAATTCGATTGCACCCTATGATGTCATTTTCCGTCATAATAATTTTCCCACCATTTTTAATTAACCGAAAAACCTACTTTTATGAACTCCTCCTAGGCCGTTGCTCCAATTTGCACGAAAATTGAACCAGATCATCTTCAGACTATGCTGACGAAACCGTATTAGACTCAAGATGATTAGTAAAACTGTTCTTGAATAACGCTCGAATGAAATTGACAATGTGCCCACGAAAGTCAGGCTCTATCTCTGCAACGCTTTAGCATATTCTAACCAAACATGGTTTGTGTTATGCCAACCATGACCTGAGGCTGCCTGCAGCGTTTCGGCGCAGTGCCACCTAGTGGTCCAGAGATAAAAAACGATTATATTTTTGATTATAACTTAAGAACGCTGTAGCATCTTAAAATGCATTTGATTGCTCATTGTTGCAGTTGGTCTAACCCTTCCAGCCATGTTGGCATGTCTTGTCTTCTTCTTTGCGCTTGGCCCCTTTAATGGCTGCTCGCAGCTATATTTTATTTTAGTGTTGGTTAATCTAGTGTTGTCAAAAGTTCCAACTTTGGTACCAAGTCGGTACTGAAATGTTAAAAATGTCATCAAACACGTCTGTGATTGGCTGCGATGATCAGCGCTTCAAAAACATGTTGTAAATAAACATCAATGATGCCTTTTACATGCGCTTATCAGAGGTGTAAAGTCCAGGGGTCAGAAAGTAAAAGTCCTGCCATATTTTTATTCCACTCATGAACTCAGTTTGCTGATTTCACTCATTAATTCTACCTCCTTACTTTCCCCTTTTGTTCACATTTTAAAGTCTCTGCTGCCCTGTGGTGGACAAATTGAGACACTGACAATCACAAGATCTCATCAGAGGAGGATTAAACAACTCCACAAAAAGCATTACCAGCTTCGCACGCTTCACACATTACTAACCAGACTGACTTTATTTCTGTCAGACGTCTACAGAAGCTCTTATTGAGAATCAACAGAGTTTTAAGGGTCAAGAGCCTAACTAAGGCAAACACTGATCACCATAATGGTAATTATTATTTTCAATAAAACATCAACACCTTAACCTCTGTGAAGCTGGTAATGCTGTTTGTGGAGTGGTTTAATCTAGTAATGTGTCGTTCATGAACAAATCTTCAATATGACTCGAGAACAATAGGTTGTCTCAGAGAGCGATTTGTTAATTCTGTGTTGACTGTGCATGCGCAACATCCCATATGTTCTGTACAGGAAACAGAATTGATTAGTTCACCAGTCTCGAGTCCTCGGGTTTGAGTCATTCGTTCATCAAGTCTCAGCCCATAGGCAAGGCTATGCAGTCGCCGGAAACAGAAAAGATTAGTTCATCTCTCGAGTCTTCTCGTTCAAATCGTTCGTTCAAGTCCCCATAGGCTGAATGCAGAAACAGTTCATCTCTCGAGTCTTGCTCTTTTGTCAAGTGATGTGACAGCCGTGTTGGATACAGAAATTAGTTATATTCCTTTACAGTCTACGGTTAATTCACAATTCCTTACAAACAAGTGAGTAGTTTTTTTATGTTTGTTAAGTTCAGTTTTTTTAGCTAGTTTATTGATTTTTCTATGAAGCCTAGACACATTGGGTTGTTCAGAACGGATAGGCAAATGTTTATTGCACATATTTTCTGATGATTTTATAATAATAAATACAGTGAGGAAAATAAGTATTTGAACACCCTGCTATTTTGAAAGTTCTCCCACTTGGAAATCATGGAGGGGTCTGAAATTGTCATCATAGGTACATGTCCACTGTGAGAGACATAATCTAAAAAAAAAAAATCCAGAAATCACAATATATGATTTTTTAACTATTTATTTGTATGATACAGCTGCAAATAAGTATTTGAACACCTGTCTATCAGCTAGAATTCTGACCCTCAAAGACCTGTTAGTCTGCCTTTAAAATGTCCACCTCCACTCCATTTATTATCCTAAATTAGATGCACCTGTTTGAGGTCGTTAGCTGCATAAAGACACCTGTCCACCCCATAAAATCATTAAGAATCCAACCACTAACATGGCCAAGACCAAAGAGCTGTCCAAAGACACTAGAGACAAAATTATACACCTCCACAAGGCTGGAAAGGGCTACGGGGAAACTGCCAAGCAGCTTGGTGAAAAAAGGTCCACTGTTGGAGCAATCATTAGAAAATGGAAGAAGCTAAACATGACTGTCAATCTCCCTCGGACTGGGGCTCCATGCAAGATCTCACCTCGTGGGGTCTCAATGATCCTAAGAAAGGTGAGAAATCAGCCCAGAACTACACGGGAGGAGCTGGTCAATGAAAAAGAGCTGGGACCACAGTTTCCAAGGTTACTGTTGGTAATACACTAAGACGTCATGGTTTGAAATCATGCATGGCACGGAAGGTTCCCCTGCTTAAACCAGCACATGTCCAGCCCCGTCTTAAGTTTGCCAATGACCATTTGGATGATCCAGATGAGTCATGGGAGAAAGTCATGTGGTCAGATGAGACCAAAATAGAACTTTTTGGTCATAATTCCATTAAACGTGTTTGGAGGAAGAAGAATGATGAGTACCATCCCATGAACACTATCCCTACTGTGAAGCATGGGGGTGGTAGCATCATGCTTTGGGGGTGTTTTTCTACACATGGGACAGGGCGACTGCACTGTATTAAGGAGAGGATGACCGGGGCCATGTATTGCGAGATTTTGGGGAACAACCTCCTTCCCTCAGTTAGAGCATTGAAGATGGGTCGAGGCTGGATCTTCCAACATGACAATGACCTGAAGCACACAGCCAGGATAACCAAGGACTGGCTCTGTAAGAAGCATATCAAGGTTCTGGCGTGGCCTAGCCAGTCTCCAGACCTAAACCCAATAGACGGAGGGAGCTCAAACTCTGTGTTTCTCAGCGACAGGCCAGAAACCTGACTGATCTAGAGAAGATCTGTGTGGAGGAGTGGGCCAAAATCCCTCCTGCAGTGCAAACCTGGTGAAAAACTACAGGAAACGTTTGACCTCTGCAATTGCAAACAAAGGCTACTGTACCAAATATTAACATTGATTTTCTCAGGTGTTCAAATATTTATTTGCAGCTGTATCATACAAATAAATAGTTAAAAAAATCATACATTGTGATTTCTGGATTTTTTTTTTAGATTATGTCTCTCACAGTGGACATCCACCTACGATGACAATTTCAGACCCCTCCATGATTTCTAAGTGGGAGAACTTGCAAAATAGCAGGGTGTTCAAATATTTATTTTCCTCACTGTATATTACAACATGCAGTCAATAATACGACTGTAATGTTGTATATGTTGCGAGACACTGAACGGGGAAGCGGTCACGTGAAAAAAGAACGAACGACTTGAACAAGAAGACTCAAGAGATTAACTAATCTTTTGTGTTTCTGCATTCAGCCTATGGGGACTTGAACAAACGACTCGAGAGATGAACTAACCTTTTCTGTTTCCGGTGACTGCATATTGCATATGGGTCTGGGACTTGATGAACGAATGACTCAGACCCGAAGACTCGAGACTGGTCAACTAATCACTCCTGTTCCGGACGTATGTATTGCATATGAGGCTGTCACGGCCCAGATCAGACACGATGACCGAACTAACGGCTCATATCCGAAGACACGAGAGGTGAACTAAACTTTCCAGGGAACAGATGTGATTAAATGTGAAGTGACAAAAGAAAGAACGATTTGGATCGGGAGGTGAGGTGAACTAACAGACTGCATACATAGACTGAAGCAACTTAAACAATTAATTAATTATTTATTTCTCAAAGTTTGGCCATGGCTGCATTAGCTTATAGTTTACTTTTTTTCCCAAAACTACTAAATGTGTTGAAAAATGTAGCATGTAACTTTTTAATTAGATTCTGCTGAAATCTACCGAACTTCCCACTACTAGTTTAATCCTCCTCTGATGAGATCTTGTGATTGAGTCTCAAGTTGTTCACCACAGGGCAGCAGAGACTATGAAATGTGAACAGAGGGGGAAAGTCCAGTTTCAGAAGATAAAAAGTCCTGCTCTGTTTTGTTCCAAACACCAGGATTTGCTAAGTAGCTCAGTTTCTCAGCAGGAGGTAGAATTAATGAGTGAAATCAGCTGAACTGAGTTCATGAGTGGAATAAAAATATGGCAGGACTTTTACTTTCTGACCCCTGGACTTTCCACCTCTGGCAATGCAAGTAATCGCTCCGGCGCCTCCATGTCACAATTATTGTTTGCTATATGTGCTTCTTATTTATTAAATCCAGGCAATTGGCGGATGAAGCATTGATTAAAATTAAGTCACTTTAAAGAAACTTTGTACAAAACAAAACTTAATGAAGTGGTCAAAATCATGTCTGACCTTCACTTTTCATAATCAATATTGCCTAGATGAAATTTAAAAATAACATTATAATATTTAAACATAAGTATGAAACAAAATACATTGTTTAATGGCCACAACAAGTATAGTAGGCATTAATACAGATAAATGTCATGTCGGAGCGGGATCACGCTACACCCCTAATTGCTGGATAAAGTACTTAGCTACTGGAAAAGCTACAGTTTTAAAAGTAACTGAGCTAATGACAAGCTACTGAAATATGTAGTTAAGCTAGTAGCATCGCTACTTGTAGCTCGCACTGCCCAACACTGGTTATAATTCAATTACAATTTACTATGGCAGTATAAATTATAGATAAATAGAAAATCGAAAAGAGTCCTCCTACTAGCAAGCAATACACTAAGCAACACAACAGAACTGAGTACTCACAAAAACACTTACGTGATCACGCTCCTTCACTGCCCAGGCGCTATTGTAAAATAATTCAAAGCTTTTTACTGTTGTGAGATTATTATTATTTTAAATTACAAACCTAAATAAAGATATAGGCTAGCCTATGTTAAATAGCTATTAATATGATTTTCTCTGCTGTTGAAAATTACTTAATAGCTTAAACGATCAAATATTCTAGCCCACACTGTTTGAACAGTTTCTCAAATAAGACATTCCCAGCAAACAAGTAGATACATAGAGCATAGAGCAAAATATTATAGACCGTTTTTTAACAGGTTGACATTGCTGTCGCTGGATAATTTATCATTTATATTAGTCATGTTATATATGTGCAGTATTACCAATTAATCTCAGTCGGTTAATAATATCACGGTTGTTGTCTGTGCTGGCATATCACAACACCCCTTAACCAAAACAAATCATTTAAGTAAATAAAATGTTAATTTCTTTAACAGGGAGAAAACGGGGACTGTGGAGAGGTAGGAGTCAGAGCAGGTCAACATCAGGAAAAGACTACAGAAATTAATTTATTTCACAAACTCCATCTTGAAGACAGGCGCCAAAATAAATTGAGAGCTGCAGATTTTCTTCAGCTAACTGAGAATTCATTACAGTCCCATGAGTGTTGTGCTGAAGAGGATCTGATTCAGACTTTCATACAAAAACTACTGATGATGGACTACAGAGCAAGATACATCAAAACTAAAGAGACCAACAAACAGCATCACACAAAGCGAAAAGACAATGAATCATTTGAAGATGAGGATGATTTGTACAATGAACTTTCTTCCTCCAATGATGGAACAAGACAATTTGATCGAATCCACCCGATGGATGTTCAGATGGCCGTGTTTCATTGTGCTGATGGTTTCCTGAAGCAGCTGATGGTCACTAAACTGTCCCAGTGTCAGTACGCTCTGCCTCTACTTGTTCCTGATCCATTCACACAACAGATTGAGTTTCCTCTC
Source organism: Gobio gobio (assembly GCF_949357685.1). Classification (NCBI taxonomy): domain Eukaryota; kingdom Metazoa; phylum Chordata; class Actinopteri; order Cypriniformes; family Gobionidae; genus Gobio; species Gobio gobio. The sequence continues at coordinate 39,917 of NW_027645672.1, read as the reverse complement.
TGGACATTCAGACAAATCAACAAGAGCTGGAAAACAGCTGATAACACAGGTAAAATCCAGCCGATCTACAAGGCAGAAACTCCATTGGTGTCTTTCTTCAGGTTTGGCTCTGTGTCTTCATCCAAGTCTCAGCTGATGAACAGTCTGATCAATGAGAAACACAACACGTTCTTCCACAGGAACTGCCCAGGCAGCAGCAGAACCAGAGTCCTGATGGATGGAGTGGTGGAGATCGCCTGGTTCTGCCCATCTGGATCATATGATGATAAATTCACTGAGTGTGTTGCGTTCTGTAATCTACACGGTGATGCAGGAGACCATGAGAAACAGCTCCAGATCCTCACAGAAATGGCCTCAGTCAATGTTGTTCTTCTATCAAAACTGGACAGGGAAAACAGAAGCAAAACATTTGAAACCCTCTATACAAACTCAAAGCCACTAATTTGTCTTTTTTCTGAGGAGGAATCCACTGTAATTGAGACACGAAAAGAAAAATACAAGATTGGTTTGAAAGACAGAAATCAGTCAGAAATATCTGAAGAGATCAGAAGAACTATAAATTATTGTATCTCAGAACCCTCTTTCACTTTCAGACTTGAAGATGTGTCCAAACACTCAGACATCAGAGTAGATGAGGAAGATGATGAAGACTGCAGGAGAGGAAGAGAAGCAGCACAGCAGATGATGAGTTTACTGGAGGAGAAACATCTGACAGAAATCAAAGAATCATTTCTGCCCTGTCAGGGGAAACTGTGGCATCAGTGGAGTCAGAAGAACAAAGAACTACATCGACCTCGAGGTGATGAACAAGAAATGGAAATCAGTACAAAACAAACCGAAATGAAGAAAATCCGTCAAAAGCAGCATGAATCTGACATTAGTGAGTTAATGTTGTTCTTTATTGAAGAATTTAACTCACATGCTGTAAATAATATATTTTTCCTCAAATGGCTCGGAATCCTCTTTGATGAATATACATTAGCTGATCCGTCTAAACTACATCATAAGTATAATGAAAAGTGGTCAACAGTCTTAAAACTTAAAGAGAGTCGTGATTACCCTGAGCAGCTTAAAGTTGAACAAGCAGAACTCGAGAGAATATCTGAGGAACTTGAAGCTGCAACCTTTGGTCTGGAGCACATAATGAGGGAGATCGGTCAGATCTATGAATCATGTTCATCTGTGAAGAAGAACAAGAAAGACCTGCAGTTTCACTTCTCTTCTCTCCCGAGTCTTGCAGCAAAGATGATGATCTCTGGATTTCCACTGGAGCTGATGGATGGAGATGCTGCTCATGTTCCTCTGGTCTGGATCTCTGCTGTTCTAGATCAACTCATCCAGAAACTGGGAGACCAGAGAGTCTTTGTGCTGTCAGTTTTAGGGATTCAGAGCTCTGGGAAATCCACCATGCTCAATGCCATGTTTGGACTTCAGTTTGCAGTCGGTGCTGGCAGGTGCACCAGAGGAGCTTTCATGCAGCTGGTCAGATTGTCAGACGAGATGAAAACACAGATTAACTTTGACTATATTCTGGTTGTTGATACTGAGGGTCTTCGTGCTCCAGAACTGGCTGGAAGATCAACAAGAGATCATGTCAATGAATTGGCCACATTTGCTGTTGGTCTGGCAAATCTGACATTAATCAACATCTATGGAGAAAACCCATCTGAGATGCAGGACATTCTTCAGATTGTTGTTCAGGCTTTTATGAGGATGAAGAAGGTCAAACTGAATCCCAGATGTGTGTTTGTGCATCAGAACGTCTCAGACGTCACAGCTGGAGAGAAAAACATGGAGGGAAGGAGACGACTGCTGCAGACACTGGATGAGATGACAAAACTCGCAGCTAAAGATGAAGTCTGTGATGCAGAAACTTTCAGTGATGTCATTAGATTTGATGTTGATAATGATGTGAAGTATTTCGCTCATATCTGGGAGGGAAACCCACCGATGGCACCACCAAACCCAAACTACTGTGAGAATATTCAAGAACTAAAGGAAACTATTAAAACTCATGCCTCAAAATCACATGGGATGATGCTGAAAGACTTAAAAGATCGTGTTAAAGATCTCTGGGAGGCTTTACTGAATGAACGATTCGTCTTCAGCTTCAGAAATTCTCTGGAGATTTCAGCCTACAGGAAACTGGAGAAAAAATACAGCAAGTGGTCCTGGAGTCTTCACAGTGCCATGATGGAAACTGAGAACAAACTACACAACAAAATAGAAAATGAAGCAATTCATGAGGTCGAGGAAACTGATCTTCAAAGAGAACTGAAGGATACAAGTGAAGAGGTGGAGAAATCAATGTCTGAATTCTTTGAGAAAGACAAAGATAAAGATATACTGATTCAGTGGAAAACAAAATTTGAAATTAAAATCAAAGATGTTCAGGAAAACATTGTGAGAGAAACAAAGAGGAAATTAAATGATATTCTTCATCAGCGAGACCAGAAGAAAATGATTGATGCTCAGAAGACACAACATGAAAACACTCTCTATGAAAAGAGCAAAGAACTTGCCTTAAAACACAAAGACAAAACAAATGATGAAGAAACACTGAAGAAAGAGTTTGATTTGTTCTGGAAACAGCACAGTGAGAAGATCATCAGAGACACTCCTTCAACAGTAGACATTGACATAATGAAAGATGTGAAAAGACTCCTCATTGACGTCTATGAAAGTGCTCCTGGAGGCCACTTCAGGGACAACATTTTCTCTGTGCAAAGTTATTCAGACTATGTAAAGTTAAATAAGTCCAGTGGAATTACCAGTGGTGTTAGAAAGCTCTTTAAGACAGCTAAAGAGATGTTGGATATTACACCAGAGGATGAAGCCCAAATTAGATCATTAGTCTCAGATGTTGAACAGCAGACAGACAAAATGATTCAGTCATTCAACATTTCAAAGATGGGCTACAACATCAGCTACATTCAACAACTCACAGGTTACATCCAGAAGAGAGTAACAGAACATCAGGAAGGACCAGTAAAATATGAGTTTAAGAATGAATTCTTCATAGATTTGGTTCTTTCCATCTGTAATAAAGCAAACAAGATGATCACTGACCAACACAGAAAGTTCAGAGACGCCAATGATCCTGAATTATATATTGAGAAGAAGAGAGAAGAGTACTATAGTATTTTCCAGAAATACTGTCATGGAGCAACATCAACTGCCATTTTTGGTGAGATAATCTGTCAGAAACTGAAAGAGCCCATTGAGCAGAGCGTCTACAAGAAGACTGCCAGAGATCTGACAGATGAAATGAGATCAGACTCTCAATCACTGAATGGAAACAGATCAAATCTGGAGAAACACATCCTGAAGACACTGGCAGAAGAGGAGGACTTTGACAAAATCATGAACTACATTCATTATCCTAGAGATCACTTCAAGAGTTTCATCAGAGATGAAGTCAGTCGGTACATCACTGATAAGTTCAGTGTCAGTGTTTTACCCAAGATGAAGGAGAACATTAAACTCCTGCAGCAGAAGATCCTGAAAGCAGCTCATGAATCTACTGAACATGTTCAAGTGAACAGTGGAGATGCTGGTTTGTGGTTGAAGAGTCTCACACAGCAGCTCTCAGATGTGCTGATCTTCTCTGAAAAAGACCTCCATGGAGTGAAACATGATGATGTTGATGATTTCAACCTCCTAGAAGATGTGATAAGACAAGAACTTCCTGCCATAATGTCTGATATCAGCAGTAGATTCAACACAGAGACATTTCCAGCAAAGCTGGACTGTAAGTTCAGGCCAGATGAGATTCTGATTGCTCACTTCTGTCAGTGCTGTTGGGTTCAGTGTCCGTTCTGTGCAGCCATCTGCACCAACACCATAGAAAACCATCATGGAGATCACAGTGTTCCTTTCCACAAAGTGACTGGAATTAATGGGATGGTATACAGGCATACAACAAACCTGTGTATTTGTATCTGCACAACGGAAGTAGCAAGTGATCGATGTTTTTATCCCAATGACTCTGATGATTTACTCCTCTGGAGAGAATACAGAAGAGCAGGAGGAGTTTATGAAAACTGGAGCATCACCCCAGATCTCTCTGAGCTGCCCTACTGGAAGTGGTTTGTGTGCAGATTCCAGAAAGATCTGGAAAAACGCTACAATAAAACATTTAAGAACTGTGGTAGAATACCAGATCAGTGGAGCGAATATTCAAAACAGGAAGCTATCGAGAGTTTGGATAATACATATAATTGAACTGTTATGTTATGAGGTTTCTTTTTCTTTGTGTTTTCATAATATTTGTGTGGTTGTTCTTTTGAGTTTCAGATCACTGCTGATTTGTCAAGTATGGTGCTGCCTGCCAGTGATAGTCGGGTGATCAGCAGGTTCTCCTTTTAAAATGCCTCTTTCACTCGTCAGAAGTTCTGGCCTGGTTTTCTTGGCTCTTTGAGTGTTTCTCTCGAACGTGTGTTTCATTTAAAATGTGGTAGTAATGTAGGAGAGACCTGCCCTTTGTTTGAAACTCATTTATTCTATGTTTTTGCTAAGTATAGTTAGGTAAGGTTGATTGTAATTTTCCCCCCTTTGAGATTGGTTATGTATGTTTAATTTAATTAGATTGGTTTGATTGTTATTTTGGGCTTTGGGTCTCTCTGACGAAAAATACCACCTTATTGATTTATTTTGTTTATTATTGATTTTTTGTTAAACAAATTATACTATACTGTTAACAGTTTTAGTGTGAAATTACAGTATATTTCCGGCTAATAATTACATGACTTTGACAGTAATTTCACAGTAAGACTTCGCTTGTGTCTAACTTGCATATGTACCTTGAAAGTACCCAGCATGCATTGTGACATGAATAGATTATGCTGTGGTTTCTTGATTCTTGTTGGTTTAATATGCAAACTTATTTTTGGTTCACTTTTAGCAGCTTGTGTTTTTTATCTATTTTGTAATGTTCAGAATTTATCTTTTTATTATTGTTATTTGTTTAGTGTCACCATTGTTGTGTTTTGAATGTGGAGTATTGATGTCTATGCATCATTAGGTGATGGAAAAAAATAAAATAAAAAAACCCCTCTGTGTCGCAAGATAATGTCACATCTTTAAAAGAATAATCTTAGCAGCTGCTTCACTATAGTGAAATCTCAATCTACAAACAATTATGAATTTGAAATAAGATAATGGTTCATCTTTTTGCTAAATGAATGGTAATGATCAGAAATTCAGCTGGTGCGGAATTAAGAAAACTGTCCCATGCAGGACTGTCAAAGGTGTTTCATGTGTGTGTGCATATTGTTAGAATAATGATGAAATTGATTCTTTTATTCCCAATATATATCCAGGGATAAGGCCTAATATAAAGAGGTCTTACTCCCAATATGTAACCAAGAATAATGCAAAATGTAAAGAGGCCTATGTTAACCACACAAGTATGTTATGCATGGTTTTATGATGTTGAAACTATATAGAAAATATAGTGGAGGTTTTATAGAGAACCTTTATGTCAGACTTTATAAGAGTCTTACAGAAAATATAGTGGAGGTTTTATAGAGAACCTTTATCGTGGACTTTATAAGAGCCACAAGTAGAATAAAAATAGCAAAGTGAAGTAAAGAGTTGTTTATGTGGCCGAGAAACTTTTATAAGAAGTTTTTATTGTTCACAACTTTTATGTATAAGCTGTTTATAAGGCCGAAAAGCCTAAAGGAGGTTTTTCTTATACAACTTTCATAAATGACTTTGTAAGCATGGGAAAACACAGAAACATAATGTTGTACAAATGTTTAGCTTTGGTTCAAGTGAATACATGACACAAGATTCTGTAAAAATGTTTTATTTGGTTTTATAGTAAAGACACGGAAGCAAAGACTTTTTGTAAAAATGCTTTATTTGGTTTTATAGTAAAAGCTCAAGAGACATTGTTTGGTAAAAAGTATTTTATTAGGGTTGTTGTAAAAACCACACTAAGACATGTTTTGTAAAATATGTTTTATTGAAGAGATAAAGAAAGACAGTGAGCCATATGTATGAAGGTCATTTATTCATGTAAAAAGAACAAGCAAATGAAATGTAACCTGTATAAGCATGCAAGCATGTAACAAAGTATTAAACGAAGAAATAGGTTTTACCCAGGATGATATCTTGCAGACAAGACGAAGGAGGAGATTAAGGATCCAAGCCAGAAGAAGAAGAATGAAAGAATACAGAGCATTATATACTAAAATGTTGAAGGAATTGAGGGAGTTGACAATGGTTCAAAATCTGGGATTGGATGAACTGTACCTATGTGATTGAATATGTAATGAAGAGGTGTGATGATTAAAAGGTATATAAGGTCTTGATCTCTGTATGACCATCAGAAGCTGAGAGCGACAGCTGCTTCTCCATTGCTTGATGATGCGAGCCTAACATCTGCTGGTGACTTTTGTGTACTGACGTTTTGAAACTTAAAACTTTTCTTTTTGTTATCTTTATTGATTGTATGTAAAACTTTTGTTAATGGAAAAATAAATCTACTTATAATTGATTTATAAAAGAAAACGTTTGCCACGTCTCTGCTTTCTAAACGAGTTGATCTGAACCAGACACGGAGGGGGTCTGTTCTTCTAGAGAGTAAGTATAAATTTATATTTATGATCTAGTTAAGGATTTGACCTGCTTTACCTAGCCTGAGAATATAAACTAAAACTAGGTAGAAGGTGTGTGGGATCTAGATAGATTGTACACCGAATAACAATATTTTGCAATTAACCTAAAATATGTTTACAGTCTGTTTTTTTTTATTTTTATATACCATATTTTACAAATCATTCATGGTGTATAATTGTTTAGAAAAGACCTTTTTAAAAATCCCTGTGGTGAAACACAAACCCGATTCCAAAAAAGTTGGGACACTGTACATATTGTGAATAAAAAAGGATAACTAGAAGCCTCTATTAGACAAGGATGGGACAAAATTCCTATTCCTAAACTTGAGCAACTTGTCTCCTCAGTCCCCAGAAGTTTGCAGACTGTTATAAAAAGAAGAGGGGATGCCATACAGTGGTAAACATGGCATTGTCCCAACTTTTTTGAGATGTGTAGCTCTCATGAAATCCAAAATGAGCCAATATTTGGCATGACATTTCATCTCATTTCATTTCATCATTTTTGTCATCACCTTATATTGTTTAATATTGCCTATCACGTTAAATTTGACATCATTAGCTTTTAATCTCAATCACATATTAGCATTTCGCTAGCCTGTTAGCTTACCATCTCTGCACCCAGTCTCTTGTTTTCTGAGTTAATCAAACAACTGTGGTGAGTTGGATTAATCAACAAAGACGGTAAGCCATGTCATCTCCTGTCATTGTCACTTGCACTGCTTGCTGCATGTTTAGTATGGGCTTCTCCGTTGGCGAACAGGGCTTCACATGATAAATGTAAGGAAATAGTCAGGCTGACGTAGGGGTGTGTGATATTGACAAAAAAGGATATCTCGATATTTTCTGGGATTTTCTCGATAATGATAATTAGATTATATTTTGCTGAGTGTGTTATTGTGCTGTATCTTGGCAGCTTTAGGACTGCCGTGGTCGGCTGACTCCTAAAGTTTTTGATATTATTCATATTGTGTGTGGTGGTTTCATTTTGTAATGCATTGAAGATAATCAAGATATGCATTGCCTGAACCACATTTGTGTGGCTATTAATATGTTTAAGTTTTTTTAATGAAAAAAAAGAGCCAGAGACTGGTGTTTTAAGACACATTTCATTTTATTGTAGCCTAAAATAAAGCTACATATAGAGATAACCTGAGTGAGAGCGAGCTGAGTGACGCTTAACAAGAACTCTGTGAATGACAGCTCATCTGTAAATGCGCGCTCTGTGAGGCCATGGGTGTGTCTCAATCAATCAGCTCCCTAGTTCAGTAGTCAGGGCACTGATCAGGCATTGATCGGTCTATGATTGAGACGCACGCACGCTATGAATGAATGACAGTTCGTCCGTTAAGCCTTTTTATACTCGACGCGTCCGCACGAGCGCGAAGGTGTGCGCGGCAAAAATGACGTCATCGAGGCGCGCACAGTCAGCGGAGCGATGGCTCGCGCTGCCAAGTAAGCTATGCGCAGTCTGTGCGGCCGTGCACATTTAACTTTCGGTTTGGAATTCGGTGGCGGGTTGCTTGAATTGTCATCTCCTGTCACTCTCGTGATGAATGAAATCTGATGAATGTCTCCTGTCGAGACTCACAGTCAGTCACAAGCCTAATATAGAGTAAATCCCGCAGTGAAAGTCTGCACTGTAAATGCGCACCCGCACCAGTCTAATCTAGACTTCATCAGGTAGTGTATGCATGCACTCTCTGGGTGTGTGTGAGGGATATACACGATAATGTCAGATCGCACATCGTTAAAACACCAATTACGATTTTATCGCAGACGATATATATCGTACACCCCTAGGCTGACGTAGAAGATTTCAGAATTAGAGACACGCATCCATACTTTATCTGAAAGTAGTGAGAATGTAGCAGCTTTAGACACTGATTTGGATGCGAATAGCTTAGTGAACTCAGTACATTCTTCGGTTCCGGCTGCAGGGCCTGCGCAGCAGGGCAACTGCGTAACAGTGAGATGACATAGTCGTGGATCTAAAAAACACTCTTCCGTTCTGATTAGAACATAAAACAGGTTCTCCCCATTCAGTGATATACCTACTGAGTATCCTGTTCAAAGTGCCCAAGTCATTGGCGATTCTATTACACGGAACGTGAAAATAGAGACACCAGCCACCATAATCACATGTTCCATAGTCACATGTTCACCGGGAGCCAGAGCGCCTGACATCAAAGCAAATTTAAAAGTGCTGACTAATGCTAATCGTAAATTCTCTAAGATTATTATTCACAGCGGCACTAATGATGTTCGACTTCATCAGTCGGAGATCGCCAAAATTTACATTAAAGAGGTGTGTGAACTCGTTAGTACGATGTCAAATGCAGTTTTTTGTTCTGGTCTGCTCCCTGTTAAAAGGAGTGATGAGATAGTTAGCAGACTATCATCACTCAATGGCTGGTTGTCTAAGTGGTGTCCGCAAAATAACATAGGGTTCATAGACAATTAGAAAAGCTTTTGGGGCCGGAGTCAGATAAATCCCAGCACATAGAGACTCTTTCACCTAGATATTATCACATAGAGACTGTGTCTGTTCCCCGAATTAGTAAATACAAAAAAACATCAAAACCATTCAACAGTAAAAATTTAATTGATGTCCAACAAATAAACAACAGATCCAATACAGATGAACAATTGATAACAGTGGCTCCACCCCCGCAGCCACTGATGTCAACTTCCTGAACGAGCTAAATCACTTTTATGCTCGTTTTGAAAGAGACAACAGAGAAACTGCCACCAAGCTCAAACCCTGAGCTGACCACCCACCAATCACACTCTCCACCACAGATGTCTGCAAGGCACTGAGCCGGATCAGCGCACACAAGGCTGCTGGACCAGACAAAATCCCTGGTCGTGTTCTCAGGGCATGTGCGGAGCAGCTCGCTGGGGTTTTTACGGACATTTTCAACCTGTCTCTTGCCCAAGCAGCTGTACCAACATGCTTCAAACGCACTTCCATTGCACACACTCTAGCCCGAGGTGCCCTAATGACTACCGCCCTGTAGCACTCACACCCATCGTCATGAAGTGCTTTGAGCGGCTGGTCCTGGAACACCTAAAAGACTCTCTACCATCCACATTGGACTCACACCAGTTTGCCTACCGCAGCAATAGGAGCACAGAGGATGCCGTTTCCATGGCACTGCACTCTGTGCTCACCCATCTGGACCATAAGAACACTTATGCACGCATGCTGTTTGTTGACTTCAACTCAGCATTCAACACTGTCATCCCAACCAAGTTAATAGCCAAACTTAGAGACCTGGGCATCAACACTTCAATGTGTAACTGGATTTTGGACTTCCTAACTGACAGACCCCAGAATGTTCGATCAGGATCCACCTGCTCCACATCCATCACACTCAACACTGGCGTACCACAGGGCTGTGTGCTAAGTCCGTTTCTCTACTCCCTCTTTACCTCCGACTGCAAGCCTGTGTATGGATCTAATTCCATCGTCAAGTTTGCGGACGACACTACGGTGATTGGGCTCATCAGCAACAACGATGAGACTGCCTACAGGGAGGAGATCCAGCACCTGGCCACATGGTGCGCTGATAATAACCTGCTCCTCAACACCACCAAAACGAAGGAGCTCATCGTGGACTTCAGGAAAGAGTCAAGAGGCACACACGACACCATCCACATCAATGGAATGGCTGTTGAGCGTGTCTCCAGTTTCAAGTTCCTGGGGATCCACATCTCGGCGGACATGTCGTGGACGACCAACACCTCCAGCCTGGTCAAGAAGGCTCACCAGCACCTCTTCTTCCTGAGGACACTGAGGAAGAATCAGCTCTCCTCGGCTATCCTGGTGAACTTCTACCGCTGCGCAATAGAAAGCATCCTGACCAACTGTGTGGCAGTATGGTATGGGAGCTGCTCTGTTGCGGAGCGCAAGGCACTGCAGCGGGTGGTGAAAACTGCCCAGCGCATCACAGGGACTCCACTGCCTGCCATCGAGCACATCCAGAGGAAACGCTGTCTGCATCGAGCTCGCAGCATCGTCAAGGACTCCTCTCACCCAGCCCACAGACTGTTTTCTCTCCTGCCCTCCGGCAGGCGTTTCAGGATTCTCCGGACCAGAACCAGCAGACTAAAGAACAGTTTTTTCCCCAGAGCTGTCTCTTTACTGAACTCAAACCCCCGCTGATCCACTTCCCTCATAAACTGCTAACTCTCCTACCTCACATCTGCCTTCACTTTGTTATTTGCACTACTGACTGTTTATTACAGTAACAACTGTTTACTTTTGCATTCTGCACTACCATATCTTAACTGGATTATGCTCATTTGCACTGCCGACTGTATTTATAGTACCAATGTTTACATTTGCATTTTGCACCGTACTTCTAACTGTAATATGCAACCACTTTCCACTGCACTTTTACACTTTTTTTCGGATTGCTCTGTCCATAATTTATTGCACTACCTTAATCCACTGCTATATTCCTCATCTTGCCTAACATATTATTGTATACCTCTAACTGTAAAAATTCTGTTTAAAGTACTAGCCATCTGTATATTATATTCATAGTACATATTCACCTGTAAATTCTGTTTATAGTAATAGCCATCTGTATATTAATTCACTGTACATACTCACCTGTAAATTCAGTTCTGTTTATAGTAATAACCATCTCTCTATTTATACATATTTATATATATTCAGTATATTTCCATGTCCTGCACTTATGCAACCATTGTATATCCTGCACTTGCTGCTATTGCACTTCTGGTTAGACCTAAACTGCATTTCGTTGCCTTGTACTTGTACTTGTGTAATGACAATAAAGTTGAATCTAATCTAATCTAATCTAATAAAGCTCGGGTTGCTGAATATTCGATCCCTTTCCCCAAAAGTGCTTATCGTTAATGATACCATTACAGATAATAATCTAGATGTGCTGTGTTTGACAGAAACCTGGCTAAAATCTGACGACTACATTACTTTAAATGAGTCAACCCCCCAAGATTATTGTTATAAACACGAGCCGCGTCTGAAAGGTAAAGGGGTAGGGGTTGCTGTAATTTATAATAATATTTTCAGTATTACTCAGAAGTCTAGTTTCAAATATAATTCCTTCAAAGTTTTGGTGCTTTATGTAACATTATGTAGTGTAAATGATAAATCCCGTCTAACATTTGTGTTAGCTACTGTATACAGGCCACCAGGGCACAATACAGACTTTACCAAAGAATTTGCTGATTTTCTATCAGAGTTAGTTCTGGCCGCAGATAAAGTACTAATTGTTGGTGATTTTAATATCCATGTAGACAATGAAAAAGACACATTTGGATTAGCATTTAAAGACATTCTAAACTCTATTGAAGTTAGGCAACACGTGTCAGGACCCATTCATCGCCATAATCATACTTTAGACCTAATATTGTCACATGGAATAAATGTTGATACCGTTGAAATTCTGCAGCAGAGCGATGACATCTCAGATCATTACCTAGTATCATGTACACTTAATTTAGCTAAGGCTGCAAAACCGTCCCCTCGCTTCAAATATGGCAGGACCATCACTGCCGGCACTAAAGATTGCTTTTTAAATAATCTTCCTCATCAGTATCATCTCCTCAGCATCCCAGAGAGCCTAGAGGAACTTGATGTGGCAACAGAAACTATTGACTCTCTCTTTTCCTGCACTTTAGACACAGTTGCTCTTCTGCACTTAAAGAAGATTAAAGAAAATAGTCCAACGCCGTGGTACAACAGGCACACTCAGGCCCTTAAAACAGCAGCCAGAAAAATGGAGCGCAGCTGGAAAACAAAACTAGTTTTTCGCAATTCGTGGAAAGAGAGCATGATAACTGCTAAATCTGCTTATTTCTCAACTCTCTTAGATGAAAACAAACACAACCCAAGGTATTTATTTGATACAGTGGCTAAATTAACCAAAAATAAAGCTTCAACTTTGTTGGTTGTAGACAGCACAGCAATTACTGCTGAACTTCTTTACGTGTAAGATTGATAATATTAGGAAGAAAATTTTAACCATTCAGCCGTCTACTACAGTATCACATCAGACAGAGCATTGTAGTGTCACCGAGGAAAAATTACACTCATTCACTGCTATAGGAGAAGAAGAATTGGCTAAACTCGTTAAATCATCAAAATCAACAACATGTATGCTTGACCCTATACCGACTAGATTATTAAAAGAGATGCTACCAGAGGTCATATATCCTCTTCTTAATATCATTAATTCATGTTTGTCACTAGGATATTTTCCTAAAACTTTTAAGTTGGCTATTATTAAACCACTTATTAAAAAACGCAACTTAATCCTACAGAATTAGTCAATTACAGGCCAATCTCAAATCTACCCTTTCTGTCAAAAATACTTGAAAAGTCAGCATCTTCACAATTGTGCTCCATTTTCGAAAGAAATGGTATCTGTGAGGATTTCCAGTCAGGATTTAGACCGTATCATAGTACTGAGACTGCTCTCATCAGAGTTACAAATGATTTACCATCCGATCGTGGCTGTATCTCTCTATTAGCGTTACTCGATACTATCGACCACAACATTCTTCTGAATAGACTCGAAAATTATGTTGGTATTAGTGGAATTGCATTGGCATGGTTTAAATCATACCTACCAGAATCAAAAAGAAAGAGCTTTATTGCCAAGTGTGCTTGTACTCACAAGGAATTTTTCTTGGTGCTGAAGCTTCCAGTGCACATATACAGTACAAACACAACAAGAACATAGTAATACAAATTCTAAGAATAAAAATATGAAAATAGCATAAAAAAAAATTAGGTCACAGGTACGTTTAGTCAGAATAAACATTTACAGATTATAAATATATTTACAGTATGTGAGTAAAATGAATAAATATAAATATAAATATCTCCTGAGTTTAGAAGATATTGCACTAAACAGTGGGATATTGCACTGGGGGAGGGGGGGGGGTTATTTTAACTGTTCAAGAGGGAAATGGCCTGTGGGAAGAAACTGATCCTGTGCCTAGATGTTCTGGTGGCCAGTAATCGGAGTCGCCGTCCTGATGGAAACAGTTCAAACAGGAGGTGTCCAGGATGGGTAGACTCTGGAAGAGTACAGGTCCTGGAGGGTTGACACGGGGGCACCAATAATCCTTTTTGCAGTCCGGATTGTGCGTTGTAGTCTCCTGATGTCAGATTTGGTAGCTGAACCAAACCAGACAGTGATAGAAGTGCATAAGACAGACTCAATGACAGCCGAGTAGAACTGAATCAGCAGCTCCTGTGGGAGGTTGAACTTCCTCAGCTGACGAAGGAAGTACAGTCTTTGCTGGGCCTTTTTCACAATGGAGTCAATGTGATTGTCCCACTTCAGGTCCTGAGAGATGGTAGTGCCCAGGAGCCTGAATGACTCCACTGCTTCCACAGTGCTGTTCATGATGGTGAGTGGGGGGAGAGCTGGGCTGTTCCTCCTGAAGTCCACTATCATCTCCACCGTTTTGAGCGTGTTGAGCTCAAGGTTGTTATAACTGCACCAGACAGCCAGCTCTTCAACCTCCAGTCTGTAAGCAGACTCATCACCGTTTTGGATGAGGCAGATGACAGTGGTGTCGTCTGCAAATTGAGAACACACCCCTGGGGGCCGCCAGTGCTGGTAGTGAGAGTCCTGGATGTGAGTTTTACCAGTCTCACAAGCTGTTGTCGGTCTGTCAGGAAGCTGGAGATCCACTGACAGATTGAGGATGGCATGGAGAGCTGGGTCAGTTTAGCTGTGAGAAGATCAGGCATGATGGTATTGAAGGCCGAACTGAAGTCCACAAATAAGATCCTTGCATAAATCCCAGGTCTGTCGAGATGTTGCAGGATATAATGCAGTCCCATGTTGACTCCATCATCCACAGACCTGTTTGCTCTGTAGGCAAATTGAAGAGGATCCAGCAAGGGTCCAGTGATGTCCTTCAGGTGGGCCAGAACCAGTCTTTCAAATGACTTCATGACCACAGACGTGAGAGTGACAGGTCTGTAGTCATTAAGTCCAGTGATTTTGGGGTTTTTGGGGATAGTGGAGCGTTTGAAGCAACAGGGAACTTCACACTGCTCCAATGATCTGTTGAAGATATGTGTGAAGACTGGGGCCAGTTGGTCAGCGCAGGCTTTCAAACAGGCAGATGAGATGCCGTCTGGGCCTGAAGCTTTCCTAGTCTTCTGTTTTTTGAAGACTCGGCTCACATCCTCCACACAGACCTTAAGCTCGGGTTGGATGACAGGAGGGGGGGGGGGGTGCAGGAGGTGATGAGGGACGTGTGAAGTGCAGATCAGAGCGGGTGTGTGGTGTGAGACTGGGCTTTTCAAACCTGCAATAGAATGCATTCAGATCCTCAGTCAGTTGTTGATTCTCTACAGAACGGGGGGTGGTGACTTGTAGTTTGTAATGTTCCTCAAGCCTGTCCAAACTGAAGCCGGGTCGTTTGCTGAAAACTGGTTTCTCAGCTTTTCAGAGTAGCTTCTTTTAGCCACTCTGATCTCCTTTGTCAGTCTGTTTCTGGCCTGGTTATACAAGACTTTATCCCCTGTACGCATCCTCTTTGGCATGACAGAGCTGTTTGAGTTTCCCAGTAAACCATGGTTTATCATAAGTGAATGATAAGAATGTCCTGGTAGGAATGCATGTATCCTCACAGAAACTGATGTATGATGTTACAGTATCTGTGAGCTCGTCCAGATCAGTGGTAGCAGCTTCAAAAACAGTCCAATCAGGGCAATCGAAGAAGGCTTGTAAGTCCAGCTCTGCTTCATTAGTCCATCTTTTTACAGTCCTTATTACCGGTTTAGCTGATTTCAGTTTCTGCCTGTAGGTCGGTATAAGATGAACCACACAGTGATCAGAGAGCCCCAAAGCTGCCCGTGGGATGGAGTGATATGCATTCTTTATTGTTGTGTAACAGTGGTCCAGTATATTACTGTCTCTGTATTTTGGTAGTTTGTGGGAGAGATTTGCTCTGTTAAAATCCCTAAGAATGATTAAAAGAGAGTCTGGATACCTTTGTTCAGTTTCAGCTATTTGATCAGCCAGCTGTTGTAGCGCCGCACTCACACACGCGTCTGGAGGAATGTACACATTCACGAGAATGAACAAGGAAAACTCCCGCGGCGAGTAGAAAGGTTTACAGTTTATGAAGTGTGCCTCTAGATTAGGAGAGCACATCTTCAGCGTTGTTACATCTGAACACCAACTTTCGTTAATGTAGAAACACAATCCACCTCCTCTCGTTTTCCCTGTTAGTTCCGCGATGCGATCCGCTCGGAACAGCTGGAAGCCCGGCAGATATAGTGCGTTGTCCAGTATGGCTTCACTCAGCCAGGTTTCAGTGAAGCACAGTGCAGCAGAGCAAAAATCCTTGTTAATGCGGGTGAGGAGAAGAAGTTCGTCCGTTTTGTTAGGAAGGGATCGGAGATTCGCAAGATGAATACTAGGGAGTGCAGTGCGGAGGCCGTGCGTGCAGAGTTTAACCAGTGCGCCTGCTCGCTTCCCCCAATTGCATCTGGCCGCGCGTTTTAAACACACAGCTGTGGCTCCGACGAGAAAATCAAACAAAACGAACAGTCAAAAACTGTAGAAATGTTGTCTGGTCTGTGTCTCCTAATGTCCAGTCGTCTTTGGTGAAACTGATCGGAAAAGAATGACTAAACGCAGAACAAATGAACAAAAACAAAACAATAGCTGAAGAGCTATTGGCTGCCATCTGTGGCGCCATCTTGTATCTTGTAATGGTACCTATCTGACCGTTATCAGTTTGTAGCAGTAAATGAAGAGATGTCACACCGATCACAAGTTCAGTATGGAGTACCGCAGGGCTCAGTGCTAGGACCGTTGCTCTTCACCCTGTACATGCTACCACTGGGAGATATCATTAGGAAGCATGGCATTAGTTCCCTTTCAGTTGGTCACGTTCGTCGTACAACGTTGCATCTCGCGCTCCGCCCCGCTCTGCAGGTATAAACAGGAAGCGAGAGCAGCGCACTATTGTTTTTCACTGAGGAGCCGAACTAGTGACTAGGCCATGCAGTGATGGTACAGCAACTGTGGCGACGGGAAGTACATCTCCGTTCCCTCCTTCAGGGTACGAGGGTTACCATACGTAACCAAGACGTTTTCATTGTTATGCTGACGATTCTCAGCTCTATATTTCTTCACGCCCTGACAAATCTTACCAATTCACAAGATTAACGGAATGCATAGCTGATATAAAAAATTGAATGACCAGTCATTTCCTGCAACTTAATTCAGAAAAAAATTAATTTTTAATTATTGGACAAAAAACCTCCACAAGTAGTAACCTAGAATAGTCAAGTCAAGTCAACCTTATTTATATAGCGCTTTTGACAATGCAGATTGTTTCAAAGCAGCTTTACAGTGTTAAACAGGAAAATAATGCAACATCATTTTATTCAGCCTTATAGCCATTCTGGAGAAAACGGTTATGTCATCAGTTCATTTCAATTATCATACAGTGAGAGTGTGGGCTTTAGATCAGTAATTAGATCAGTAATTTAGTTTATATGGTTAATTTAGTTTAATAATTAGATTTATTTGGATATTTTAGTTGAAAAATTTAGAAAAATTTAGTGTCCCCAACTGAGCAAGCCAAGCCAGAGGCAACAGTGGCAAGGAAACCAAAACCCCATCAGGTGACCTAATGGAGAAAAATAAACCTTGGGAGAAACCAGGCTCAGTCGGGGTGCCAGTTCTCCTCTGGCCAATTAACAAGCAGTGTATGATTATTATTCTGGCAACTTTACAGGTCAGAGGTCATAATAGATCGGAATATTCGAAGGATCGGAGGCAACACGCCGGACACAGGTTTATTGAGGATGATATGTTGATTAAATAATTATTAAATTGCAGTGGTGGGCCGTCAGGGCCAGCAAGGCCTTCTCTACTGGCCTAATCACTATCAGAATCACAGACTTAAATTTTAATATATTTTTTCCATGAATGCGTGTTAAATTATTCCCAATAGTCTATTTTCTTAACATCATAGCTTTTTCTCTTGGTTGCGCTGCTTCCAATTGTGTTTGTTTATGTTAGAGCTTTTATCCAATCATATTTTAGCCATCATGTGTTGCCAGGTCAAAGAAATCTTCCTTGAGGCCTTCAGAATCAATATTGCGGGCGCCGCTAGCTTTAAATGAATGGCAATGACACTTTGCGCTTTAACCAATCAGATAACCACTCCGATTTAATAAGCCAATCAGATTTTGTGTTGGCGACAGCGGGGCCATCTAGTTGGCGTACAATAACATCAGCATTTTCACGACCTTTGATTGGATAGTCAGAGAGAGTACTAGAAGCCTAGTCTGAATAACCAGCAAACCGCACAAGATAAAACATCTGTAGTTTTAATAGCGTTTTTTCAAACCCCAAATGGCTGACAGAGGAGAAGAAATTAATGTATTAATTAACATGCTTACAAAGCCATTTTCAAAATTCCTGCATACAGCCTTCTCCAGCTTAACACAGTCACAGAACGCTATTCCATCTGTCCCGGCTAAAAACGAATGGACTGTAATGTATACCATCACTGATTTTGAAGCCCCGCGGATCTCCTTGATTTATTTGAGAGGACGGGTCAGCTACACACATTGGCATGTTTTTTGTACAAATAATCACAGCCTATTTTGGTGAGTAAGTTAAGCTATAATGCATTTTATTTACATTTTTATAGCCTACAGTCAACCCTGGGCTGGCTAATCCGTGCCCCGTTTTTTTCCATGATGAATGTGATTTATTTTTTTCTTGTAAATTTATGATCGATTTATTATTATTACTATTTTCGTTATTAATATATTATTTACAACATTTTCATACTATTAAAATATATTTTTGTGGGGTTTAAATGTAAAAAAACCTTTGAGCCTCACCTGAAATAAATTTGTCATACTGTTGGTAAGATTTTTCAAGAACCATTTATGCTGTTGCGTTTTCTTTCGTGTAAAATTTGCACAAAAAAAAAAGAACAATTTGCTTTCCGTGGTCGGAGAACTCAAAAGGTAACATTAGCCTGCTGCACAAATGCACAGAAACCTGGAACGGATCGATGCTTCTGTTAGATATGACTTATGTGGCGCAGCTGTGGCTGCAGTGAAAGGAGACTTGTTTAATTGTCAATTGGGTTTCCTGCGTTAATAATTCTTAAATTATTTAATAATTTAATCATTCATTCTCGATCATGAGAGACGCAACGCCCTGTTATACTGCATTTCTGTATAATATGAATGTTTCTATAGCCGTGGCGTCATGATGATTTTATTAAGAGGTGAATTAATTCAGGTAGGATGCCACTGAAGGCATATGTGTGAAATGTACGGCCCGCCACTGTTAAATTGTAAGATTCAAACAATCGGAGTCATCCCGCCGGAGACGGGTTTATTGAGGATGACGTGTCGACGATGCAATTTCAGGTGAGTCTAATTGACACAGTCTCTGCAGACACTTCAGGGTCATACATTGGTCTTCTCTGGGCGCAGGTCCACCATCTGATCTGGATACGGCCCGGATCCGGCTGACTGCAGTAAAGCTCGGGATAAAACAGAGAGACTATCATTAGCGTAGATGCCATTCTTCTGATGATGTAACGAGTACATCAGGTGTTATGGGAAGTGTTCCTGGTTCCGGCTGACCTAGTTAATGCAGCCTAACAATCATTTCATTGAAAAAGGGTTTTATGTGTATGCCACAGTAAAGAGATGTGTTTTTAGTCTAGATTTAAACTGACAGAGTGTGTCT
Source organism: Gobio gobio (assembly GCF_949357685.1). Classification (NCBI taxonomy): domain Eukaryota; kingdom Metazoa; phylum Chordata; class Actinopteri; order Cypriniformes; family Gobionidae; genus Gobio; species Gobio gobio. The sequence continues at coordinate 20,533 of NW_027645672.1, read as the reverse complement.
GCTTCCCGTACAATGTTAGGAAGACTGTTCCAGAGTTTAGGTGCTAAATAGGAAAAGGATCGACCACCTGCAGTTGATTTCGATATTCTCAGTATTATCAACTGGCCAGAATTTTGAGTCACAGTAGACGTGATGGAGTATAATATGTTAAGAGCTCGCTCAAGTACTGGGGAGCTATACCATTTAGTGCTTTGTACGTGATAAGCAAGAATTTAAAATGTATGCAATGTTTAATAGGTAGCCAGTGCAGTGTTGACAGAACTGGGCTAATATGGTCATACTTCCTGGTTCAAGAACTCGAGCTGCTGCGTTTTGGACCAACTGGAGTTTGTTTATTAAGGGAGCAGGGCAACCACCCAGTAGAGCATTACAATAATCTAGCCTTGAGGTCATGAACGCATGAGCTAACTGTTCAGCATTTTGCACAGAGAGCATGTGCCATAATTTAGATATATATTTTAAGATGGTAGAATGCAGTTTTACAGATGCTAGAAACGTGGCTTTCAAACGAAAGATTGCACACCCAGGTTCCTCACTGACGACGAAGACTTGACAGAGCAGCCATCAAGTGTTAGACAGTATTCTAGGTTACTACTTGTGGAGCTTTTTTGTCCAATAATTAAAAATTCATTTTTTTCTGAATTGAGTTGCAGAAAATTACTGGTCATCCAATGTTTTATATCAGCTATGCATTCCGTTAATCTTGTGAATTGGTCATTTTCTTCAGGCCGTGAAGAAATATAGAGCTGAGTATCGTCAGCATAACAATGAAAACTAACGCCATGCTTCCTAATAATATATCCCAGTTGTAGCATGTACAGGGTGAAGAGCAACGGTCCTAGCACTGAGCCCTGCGTTACTCCATACTGAACTTGTGATCGGTGTGACATCTCTTCATTTACTGCTACAAACTGATAACGGTCACATAGGTATGATTCAAACCATGACAAAGCAATTCCTCTAATGCCTACATAATTTTTGAGTCTATTCAAAAGAATGTTGTGGTCGATAGTATCGAATGCAGCGCTAAGATCAAGTAACACTAATAGAGAGATACAGCCAAGATCAGATGATAAGAGTAAATCATTTGTAACTCTGATGAGAGCAGTCTCAGTACTATGATACGGTCTAAATCCTGACCGGAAATCCTAAATGGAAGATACCATTTATTTCTAAAAAGGAACATAATTGTGAAGACACTGCCTTTTCAAGTATTTTTGACAGAAAGGGTAGATTTGAGATTGGCCTATAATTAACTAATTCTGTAGGATCAAGTTGTGGTTTTTTAATAAGTGGTTTAATAATAGCCAACATAAAAGTTTTCGGTACATATCCTAATGACAAAGATGAATTAATGATATTAGATTAGGATCTATGACCTCTGGTAGCATCTCTTTTAATTTTTCCTCGGTGACACTACAATGCTCTGTCTGATGTGATACTGTAGTTGACGGCTGCATGGTTAACATTTTCTTCCTAATATTATCAATCTTACATGTAAAGAAGTTCATAAAGTCATTACTGCTGTGCTGTTTACAAATATTAGAATTTGAAGCTTTATTTTTGGTTAATTTAGATACTGTATCGAATAAATACCTCGGGTTGTGTTTGTTTTCTTCCAAGAGAGTTGAGAAATAAGCAAATCTAGCAGTTTTTATGGCCTTTCTGCATGCGATCATGTGCTCTTTCCACGAATTACGAAAGACCTCTAGTTTTGTTTTTCTTCCAGCTGCGCTCTAATTTTCTGGCCGCTGTTTTAAGAGACTTTTATGACACCTTGCCAAAGCAGTCAGAAAGTAGCTTGGATTACTGGATCAGACTAAATAAGGCAGTTGACCTGGCTGATGAATGCCTAAACCGACAAGGAAAAAGAGTTGAAGACCCTAGTCACGAAGTGGCAATGATGTTTGTAAGGCATTGTCCTGAGCCTGCTCTGTACACTGCCCTTCGGAGCAAACCATTGGAAAGTTGGAATGCACAAGACATTCAAGCATTAATTGACAGCCACCACAGAGACAAGCAGTCTATAAGAGTAGATAGAGAGAGAAGGGTTGATGAAACTTCATCTAACGCCTGGTGCATGACCCAACAGCGGTCCACTGCAGCTAATCAGACAAGCGGTTCAGATTCTGCTCTCCTCGGGCGAGTGGTTTCTCTACTAGAGCAGTTCCTAGTCAAACAGAAGGAGCAAGAACAGAAAACTGAACAGGGCAAGGTCGTGCCTGAATCCCCTGCAGTCCCTTGCAAAATATGTAGGGCTCAAGATCATACAACAAAGACTCACTGTTTTAAGGAGGGACTGTGTTTTAGGTGTTTCAAGACAGGGCACAGAGGTTTTGAATGCCCTGACAAAAGACAAGTAAAACAAGTCACAGCCAGTGTAGCCACTAGACCTGAGCACCATTTAAACTAGAAAACCTGCATTGTGGGGGGGACAGTGTGGGTATCAGACAAGTAAAGACCCCAGAAAGCCCATTGACTGTTCAGGTAACTACAAGTGATCACTTAAATCAAAACAGTGTGAGTGAAGTACTTGCAGTCCAGCAAAAGACTACCTGTGAGGCTCCAAAAGCTTATTACCAGAGAATTAATGATGAAGATGATCTGTTCTATGCTCCAGTATTAGTTGAGGGGAAAGTGAAACTATTAGCTCTTGTCGATAGTGGATCTGTTACCTGTACATTGAGTGAAACAGCTGAACGCACGCTTAAAGACTGGAACTTGATCTGCACAGATTCGAGTAAACCCACAAGAAAAGTACTTACTGGCTGTGGAGGGAATGAAACAAAACCAAAGTGCACATATGAGTTGAATGTGGATATGCTTGAATGTAAAATGACAATCAACTTTTTAGTGGTCCCAGGACAAAAAGATGAAATGATAGTTGGATCGAATGTCATCAGGCATGTGACTCAGCAGATGAGGAAAACTGAGTGGTACTGGAAAAGCTTGTCTCAACCAGTTCAAGATAATGTTCAAGAACCCCTGCTGAATGTGCTTTCTAATGTTGACCGCTGGCATGGAGATAAGATACCGCAGAGAGTTGGCACGGTAGTTTTGCGACAATGTCTTACACTAGAGCCACAGCAAGAACATTTGGTTTGGGGAAGATTAAAGGAAGAAGTTCCCTTGTCTGTTGGGAGCACAGTAATGCTCGAACCCTCCACTTCCCGTTCTGCACCAAGAAATGTTATGGTAGCTCGCAGTGTTTGCCCACTCTGGGGTGATAAGTGGATTCCTATGAAAGTGATCAATATGATTGACCGCCCCATTGTTTTGCGCCGCAATACTAAAATAGCTAACGTGCACCCATGCCTTGCACTAGAGGAACTAGATCTCACAGAAAAAAGTACAGAATACCTGCAGGAAGGGGTTCAGCAGAATATTGTCCAAGTTAATGAGCTCAATGAGAAAAGCAAGCTGCAGTCTGACTATAGAGCCAAGTTGAGAGATCTGGGCCTGACAGAAATTGACATTGAGTCCTGTGAAGTAAGTGATTACTGGAAAGGAGAGCTGACTGATCTCATAGTACAGTATGAAAGTACCTTCTCTCGTGACAAGCTAGATTGCGGTGAAGTAAAGAACACTGTTCATCGGATACGACTCAAAGATGAGAAGCCTTTCCGACTGCCCTACAGAAGGGTTCCACCCACCCATTATCAGAAATTGAGACAAACATTGGATGAGATGGAGGAGCGTGGTATCATTCAAAAATCAAACAGTGAATGGGCATCACCTTTAGTCTTAGTCTTCCGAAACCATTCAGGAAACTTTCCGGTTATCAGTGAATGTGCACCATCAAATGGGTGAAAGCAGCATGGATTCTCAAGTTGAAAAACTGAAGGTGGTTAGTAGTGAAGGGGTAAGAGCTGTCTTTGAGTCCTGCCTCAACTGGGAAGCCAGCAGTCCAGTTCAGGGTATTCATCTAGCCCAGAATAATACTTTTGTCCATGGAGGTGTCCGCACTCTTCCAGTCTTTTCTGTGGAGGATATACGGATGAAGCAGAAAGCAGATCCCACTGTGTCCCGTGTTGCATTCTTTGTCGAAAGGAAAAGGAGACCATCACGTAGAGAGAGAGACAATGAAACTGCACCAGTAATGAGACTTATGAAACACTGGGCAAAACTTGAAGTAAAAATTGGAGTTCTGTACCGCAGGTCCAAAGATCGGGTTGGTAAAGTCAGGTATCAGCTTGTGCTTCCCCTGTCACTGAGAACTGTTGCTCTCAGAGGAACTCATGACGATGCAGGCCATCAAGGACAAAGCAGAACTCTTCATCTTGTACGCCAAAGGTTTTTCTGGTCTGGTATGGACACAGATGTTAAGAAGTATGTCTCACACTGTAAACGATGTGTTGTCGGAAAGACGCAAGAACCTGAGGCCAGGGCTCCACTAGAGTCTATCAGAACAAATGCACCACTTGAGCTCGTATGTATAGATTTCTGGTCTGCAGAAGGAACCCATGGAGAGAGTATTGATGTTCTGGGGCCTCATTTATAAACGTTGCGTACGCACAAAAGAAGGCGTACGCCGCTCTCTACGCAATAATTGGTATTTATAAAAAGCAAACTTGACGGGAAAATGTGCGGTCCTTCACGCAAGCTCTGACCCAGGCGTACGCACAAAAACGGGTGAAATGAGAAATGGCGACACCGTCGGCAGATGGAAGAAACACGTGAAAGTGTGTGAAACTGTAGAACGTTGTGTAAAAGAAATGGCAATACTGCCTCTCATAAATAACTTGAAGACTTCACAAAGCAAGTATTACAATTAACAGCCTACACGAACACCCGTTTGATCGATCTGCAGTGTAAAACAAACAAAATCAAACGAAAATTGCAACAGAAATGCAACAAAAAAAAAGAAAAAAGTGAAATATGTTCTGCAACAATATTGGCATGTTATGCAATTCATCCTCATAAATAATATGGTAAACAGAACGAAATAATGTACAAAACTGATATTCTCGTCAATGTGTCCGTCTGGCGGAGCAGATATAGGCCTAGATGCAATTAGATAGACAGATAGATAGATAGATTTATTAATTTTCCGCTGGGGAAAGTTGTTTTCATAGTAAAAAAATTTTCATCAGCTAGGGAATCATGGTATTCATGCAAATGCCTTTAGTTTGTTTTATTTTCGATAAAATAACATATGACGGATGTCTCAACCATTCAGAAAGCTGCAAGAAATTACATTTGCACTGAACTATTTCCCATTTCCACGTAGATAATAGGGACTGGGATAAATGGGATTCCCCAATAATTGCCGGCAGTCTCTCATCAAGAGGGGTCCGCTCCGGTGTCCCCTTTCCCCCACCCGTGGCAGACACACTCTGGCGATGGAGCGTTAGACGCTTTTTTGCCTCGACTTTGATGTCCGACCATTTCTCTTTTTTTTTTTCGGCCACGGTCCGAGGTTGTGAGGCTACAGCATTTACGGCGTCTGCAACCTTTTGCCATTCAAGTGCCTTTTTGGCATTATAATGCCCACACTGTGCCCTCCAAAAAATATTTTTCTCCTCTTTTCCACCTCGCCAACGATAATTTCTACTTCACATTGAGTGAAGTTACGTTTTTTTTTATTTCCTCTCTGTATTTGCCATGATTTCGCAAATTATGAATATTAACTTGTGGGCGTTTCACGGACTATTTATGGGCAACTATGGGCGTGACATGAAGCCGCAAAAGCTGCGCTACATTTAGAATGGATTGTGATTTATTAAGGGAAAACTGCGTAGGATGTGCGTGCGCACGGTTTTATAAATCCGAATATTTCTGTGCGTACGCACATCCTATGTTTCATCCGTACGCCACTTCTGACGCAAATCCTATGCAAAGTTTTATAAATGAGGCCCCTGGTCATAACAGACCATTTCACGAAACTAGCCCATGCGTTCCCATGTCCCAACCAAACAGCCAAAGTAGTGGCTCAGAAATTGTGGAACAACTTTTTCTGCGTGTATGGCTTTCCCCAGAGAATACATTCTGACAAAGGTGCAAATTTTGAGAGCAAATTGATCGCTGAGTTGTTGCTGGTGTCTGGTGTTGAAAAGTCCCATACCACACCGTACCATCCTATGGGCAATGGCCAGACAGAGAGGTTTAATCGCACCCTTGGGAGCATGATCCGCTCTTTGCCGCCTCGAGCAAAGGAAAAGTGGCCGCAAATCATTCAGACACTCATGTTTTCCTATAATTGTACTACCCATGAAACAACAGGGTTTGCGCCTTTCTACTTAATGTTTGGAAGGATTCCTAAGTTACCTGTAGACGTCATGTTTGGAAGTGCCCTCAGAAATGAGGATGTTCAGACTTATGATGTGTATGTGAAATCTCTTCAGAAAGATCTTAGAGAAGCTGTGCACATTGCTAAAAGCAATACTACTGATGCACAGAGAAAACAGGCCCAAGGGTATAACAAAAGATCCAAGGGCGCTCCTCTGGAGGTTGGAGACCGTGTTCTCTTGGTAAATAAAAAGGAAAGAGGAAAAGGAAAGTTGGCAGATGTGTGGGACTCAGCAGTTCATGTAGTGATATGGAAAGATCCGTCAATGCCCATCTACAGAGTTGAGAATCCCACAACAAAGAACAGCAAAGTTGTCCATCGTAACTTCCTCCTCCCAGTCAATTTCCTTCCATTGGAAGAACCAGACATCGAATCAACAGTCTTATCAACAGTGTCGGAAGAGGAAAAAGATCAAACAGAAGACCAAAGATCTTTGTTCAGTATGGGAAGAGAATCAAGGAGCAGTAGAACGACTGCATGGATTTTTCAAGGTGCCGCTTTCAAAGCGCCTCAGGGTACTGGAAAATGTGCTGTAAAGGAGACCAAAGAACATGTCACAGAGTTGGAAAAATCAGTCTGCATAAGTCAAACAAGAGAGAAAGATCTTTCTACAAGGAGTGAAAGTGGACATACTGAAAGTTCTAGCGATGAACATGAAGCAAGAGATACAAACTCTGACAGTGAGCAGTCTGAGGATGACAATAGTGTATACGAATGTAAACCAGATCACTTATGCTGCAGGGATGGAAAAAGGCTCCAAAAATCTGTTGACAATCAGAGTGTTCAAGGTGAATCAATTGTCATGTCAAGTAATGCCAGTTCAATGAGCAGATCATTCAAAAGCTCTAAGCACCAAGCCTCAAGTTACAAAAGTGGACATGGACAGAGAAAGTCCCTGAGAACGGTGACTGTAGCAGATACTGCTTTAGAACCAAGTGAAGGAACAGTGAGAACCAGGGCAGGAAGGCTAGTGAAACCTGTCAGGCGCCTGCTGGAGTGTATGAGCATGATCTTGACTGAGTCGGGGCAAAAAGATCCTCTCGCAGAGTTGCTTAAAATTGTGTCAAGTTTGATAGAGAGTTAAATTGATCCTTAACGTCCGACTTGAGTGCGTTCACACTTCACAATAACTGAATCCAAGTCGTCTAAATCAGAATTTTTAATTCTAATCTGAACTGAATAAACTGAATTGCTGTATCCTAAAGAAATCATAGAAGTATGTTGCACACTTTTAAAATAGATCCATTGGTTGTGTGTGTAATGCATGTTAAACTTTGTCATTTTTGCAGCAATTGCAAATTTGGACAAGTTATCAGTCGTCTTGTAAAATAAATCTGAAATACAGAATGAGACTTACAGTTTATTAGCACGTATTTAGTTGTTTCCACTCTCAATTTGGAGTGATAATGTGACAAATGGCCTTTAAGCCAAATGCATTCAAAATATTTTAAGGAAAATAATTGTTTGCAAATTATTCTAGCAAAAAGTACTGTATTTAAGAATCAACCACTTGTATTGTTTAATTGTGTGTTTGTGTTAGACAAGTTAAGGTTAGGGATAAGCATTTAAAAAAAAAAAAAAGTATTTTTTTAATGCAACTGGGTTAGGGGTAAGGTGCAACATATATTTTTATTGGTACTAGGGTGTTAGGGTCAAGGGTGCAGGGTTCTAGAGAAGGCCGGGGGGGGGGGGGGGGGGGGGGGTTGGGGGGGGCAAGCTTGTGAGACATACAATAGGTCCACAATACAATCAGCTAGAATACATGCAGTGCTAAAATGTACTACAGTTGTGCATGTTGTTGGTTATAAAAATTAATAATAGTACATTCTCACCATCTGTTGTATCAGCAATGTCTTCTGATGAATGTGAGAACAAGCTTGGACCCCCTGTGGCCAGCCTAAACAATAATGTATATTGTAACTGGCCCCCCTAACAGTACAAACGCCCTTCTAGAACTGCCACTGGGGCGTAGGACTAAATGAGATGTTGGAGGGGACACATTTCATATTTGTAAGTGTTCTTACTATTATACTATGCCAGGGATCTCAGTGCAAATTGTAGTTAGGGTCGCTGTGAATTCCATCACAGTTGTTAAGTGTGAATATATGTAATCATCCCATATATGTTCTGACTTAAGTCTTCCATGTTGAATGAGCTGTGAAAAGAATCAGACCATCTCGTACCTTGTTATCAACAAGATAACACTTAAAGTGTGAATTGAACATTATAATTTGATTATGCTGAAAAATTGGGTAACCCATTTTGTGTGTGTGTGTGTGTGTGTGTGTGTGTGTGTGTGTGTGTGTGTGTGTGTGTGTGTGTGTGTGTGTGTGTGTGTGTGTGTGTGTGTGTGTGTGTGTGTGTGTGTGTGTGTGTGTGTGTGTGTGTGTGTGTGTTATTGCAGCTTATAGAAATCAAAGATATGGTATCGCAAAAAAATTAGAATACAGATTTTCTAATACAGAAATGTCAACCTGAGAAGCATTTGCAGAGACTTTTTATCTCTCAATCTGGTTCAGTACAACCACAATCATGTGCTGACTTCAGATGCACCTGTATATATATTTTCAACCACTATGTGTGGACACTCCGCATATGTATTCACATTGGTTGTGTTCTGTTTTGAATGTATATAATCCTGAACCTAGCAGCCAACAAAGTCTTCTAGAAGTTGAGGAATGAGGAAAAACTCCACTCGGGACAATGTTCCTCTACCAGTGTGATATTTAGCATCTTGAAATACAATGGTGTGCATAAAACTCCACCAACCTGCTACAGAATACATCTGTTCTCTCCAACACAGAAGTTGATGCATTTCATTCAGTCTGAGTGACCAATACTGAAGATACACATTCATTTGTGTCTGAACATTTTAGCAAAGCAATAAAAATAGTGAAATTTGAGTAACTTCCAAAATACCTCACAAATATATTGTCCAGTTCCTTTACATTTAGGAAGCGATGTGCACATCATCTACAATAAACATGATTGTGCATGCACTTTATTGTTCAATGCTTAGGGTTAGCAGGCAGCACCCATGGTTTGGCTTTAGCAACAGACAGGTTTCCCAGGCAAGAGGCCTAAGGGCAAAACTTAAATTACGCCTATGATTCACATGTGCGTTCACATGTGATTCACATGATTTCACATGTTGAAATATAGCAATGTGTCACAATAAATTACATGTGGTTTTTATACACTTCACATGCATCCACATGTGATCACATGCGTTCACATGTGAAATTCATGTGTTTTTTTGTAAGGGTGTTGTCTTCTTTAAATAAAACACCAAGAACTACAGCAACAAAAACTAATGAGGATTTAACAGGCTGAAGACACACCACAGAGTTGTCAGGCCAGGATGTTACTCCATCAGTTTCGTTGACAGTTCGCAATTTAAATGATACCAATTGCATAAACAATTATAAAATATACCTATTCGCTTATCACAGGTAAATGTAAGATATAAATTTTATTTTTTATATGTTTTGTACAATGTACATATGTTTTTTATATATTTTTTTATTGTTTTTTATATGTTTTGTACAATACTGGAAGAATAGAAATCTAGCTAATATATTCAATGAAACGGGAAATAAGTTTGTAATGGTGCCATTTGAACCTGAACCCTAAATATCCGGAAGTGGGGTTTGCGCGGGCCATATCTATCTATGACGCGAGCGGCACCACTGCGAGTTTAATCCGAGAGGTAAAAAAGTTGAACGATATATTGAATAGACAACATCTAAAAATAAGCAAACGTAAAATATTGCGTATTTCTGGAGTAGACGTGACATGGCAAGAAGGAAAAGACTACAGAAACAGATTCCTCTTGAAGGGCCTAACGTTTCTACACTCACTGGAGACGTGGACGATTATGTTGATAGTCGGCTAATTGATATAATTAGTTCCGAATTAAGAGACAAAGTAAAGCCGAAGTTACATGAAAAGGTAAGCAAAGAAGAATATACGTTATGTTAGCCCAAACAAGTGGTAGCCAAAATAACAATTTATAAGCGTTTTAGATCAGTGTTTCACAAACAGCTGTAGGCCCATAATTCAAGACACGTAACGTTAGGCATAGTAAAATTAATATTAGGGTACTAAAGAGGTACTTTGGCTACAGTCACATAAAAATGTTGGGAACAACTGTTATAGGTTAATGTTATGTTGGACATTGCTGCATGAACATTTGCTGTGCCTTTCTAGTGAGATATACATTTTTGTTATATTTAATAGACTCCAATGAATAACTTTTACAGATATATTCTTGAGAAATGCTTTTGAGCATAGATTTAAGTTACCCATCTGAACCCAAATATGAACTTGATTTACTCAAATATAAATAAATGTAACTAGACACATTCTCAAAACGGATGCAATTATAAAAATTATAACTGTTGCCATTTATTTGCATAGTAAACTATACAATTCAATGAGTACAATTTAATTTAGCTGCAATTTATTAATCAATACATTTATTCCAGAAGGATCCATGTAAGGCCAAATGTAAGAGCAAGAACATTGACTCAGTGCGGTGGAGAAAGAGGGACCAGTTGGGACGATTGACTATTGAGAATCGAACTCCCTCAAGAGATAGTATGTGTTATGTCAATTATAAGCGGCATTCCTCTAAATTGTCATGAATTTTTAGACAATCTCTAAAGTTTTCATATGATTGTCCAGTCACATCTGAATGTCGAATGAGGTCGACACGACCTCAATATGAAGATTCATCAGAAGACATTGCTGACACAACAGATGGTGAGAATGTACTATTATTCATTTTTATAACTAACAACATGCACAACTGTTGTACATTTTAGCACTGCATGTATTCTTGCTGATTGTATTGTGTACCTATTGTATGTATTCCTACACAGGCACTTCACCTCGACGGTTTGAGGAGACACTTCAATTGATTGGTAAGAGACAATGTCAGATACAATATATGTACATAACTAATTTTGTATTTTACAGGATATGAAAATTCTATGGCTGACGCCATTTAGTACAGGGCTGGAAAAAACTGTGAAATACTTTAACTCCATTTATCCCTCTCCTCTAAAGACAAAAATATTCAAGAACTCAAGGAGAGCTTAGACAGCCCAGACATTTATCTATCAGAAACTTGCAACACACGGACCTGGGGTTTGCGGCATGAACTATGTGACGAAAAGTGGCAAAAATCAAGACCACATCTTTTACAAGCCATGTTAACAAGCGGAAGGATACCTCAACAAGCTTGCCAACAGTGTCATGTGGAAGAGGCTGTTATTCGATGCAGAGACTGCCTCCCCAAAGAACTGTATTGCAGTAACTGTGATGTGTCAGTGCATCACCAGTATGTTCTACACAACAGGGAGTCATTTGTGGGAGGCTTTTACAAAGCCATGTCACCGAAATGCATCGTTACAAAAGACAGCACTGGTGAACATGTAGTTAGTGAGCAAGGTATGTGACCTCTATATGGATTGGATTACATTACATATCAAGTGTAAACTGTTACAATTAATATTGATGTCTGTTTTTCCAGATTGTCTCCTACCGATCGCTTTGCCCAACAAGATTTGCTGTTGTGGTGCTGAGGATGTTTCGGTGAATGCTGGTCGTGCCATTATCTTCATAAATATTAATGGTGCTTACCTTTGTTTAACTTACAACATAAAATGTGTAAAGCAAGTACAAAGGCTTTGTATAGTTGAATGTATGGTTGTGATGAATATCTCTGTTTGACCCAACAGGTCGCTATGATCTCTCCCTTCCTTTGGTAACCTGTAAGTCTTGCCTAAAATCGTGGACACCTGAGGTCAAAGACCTTATATTAAATGGGTACTGGCCTGGAACCATTGAGTTTCAAACAGTTTACACTGTCGACCTGTTCAGTACCTTTGAAGACTTTAAAGTCACGGCACCTGGCCTATCCAGACAGGCCTTTGTGAGAATGCTGCAAAGCCGCTCAATGCGTTCTGGCAGAGTAAGTCAGATTTAAACAAAATGTAATAATGTTGAGGATAAATGGGTGAGGGGGGTTATAGCCATTGACATAAAGGTTTGTTTTATAAATAAGAAAGTTGTGGCTAGATGTACAAGGAAAGGAAATGTTGTGGAATCATGATTAGGAGAAGTCAGGTTGTACTGTGCAAAAATGTATCTGTTACTTCTTAAGCAACTCTCACCATAACTAGTTTATTTTATGTTTACTAGGTTGGTACAATATCAGTGGACTGTTTTCAGCGCAGTTTTCTGGAATGGACGTACTGTAGACATGAGATGGAAACACTTCTTGGAGATGACCATTTCTCCTGTCCAGCTTGCAGTCAGGATATGGTGGCAGTGTCTCTTGATGGGAACAGGAAAATGTACAGGTTTAATCGCAACGGGTAAGTTAACAAAGTAATTTATCTTTTAAAAGACAAAACCTAAACCTGTCAGTCCATTCAGTGTTTTTTGTATTTTTGTAGGATAAATGAAAATCCATATTTTGACGGAACCTTCTTTGCCAAAAATGAAGAGGTTGCAGAGTTTTTGCAAACTATTAGAGACAAAATCAAAACTGTAAGTTATGGAAAAATATAATCAATTAATGCTTCAGTCATAAGAGACAATTTTATCATGTACAACTTACAGGTCATCTATGATGATCTATGATGATGATTTAACAACAATAATAATTGTTTGTGAAAATATTCTCTTAGTCACCAGGCCGACCCATTTGTGGAAACTCACACTTTAAAGCTGGTAGTGAGTCTAACAAGAAGTCTCAATCCAAACTTGATGAAGAGGGTGTGATGATTTCAGTCTGTAGACACTGCATTCTTTTGAATGGTAGGTTCAGCACTCTGATGAACCCAAGCTATCCAAGACTTTCTTGTCTTTGATTATACTAGAATTCTGAACTAACTCTTTTGTAACAGGACTACAGATGTACCGTGGAGAAGTGTTTGCATACCCTCTTTATCTTCAAAAAGAGCTTGGCAAGACACAAAAGATTGAGTTTGTCTGCACTGATGTAATGTGCAAATATTACCCATACTTAAAAAGAGTGTGTGAGGCCTTTCCTGATCTAGAGTATCTTTTGCAAATGCGACCATTCTTATCAGTTATGCATGCAAAAGGTCATTCAACCAAATGTGAGGTAATTGTATTGATTATATATTTATTTTTAATTATAAATACATAATGATAATTATATGAGTAATTTTGATAAAATTCTGCAATGATTATGCATAACAGGTGGAGTGGGGTGGCCGCAACCAAGAGGGAGCTGGTGAGTTTTAACTTTAGAGCAGTGGTCTCAAACCTGTTCCATTGAGGGCCTAGTGTATGCAGGTTTTCTCTTTTACCTTGTACCAGACTGAGTAGGTCACTAATTGGTTAGGATCTTAATTGGTCACTAATTGAAGGGAAAGACCAAAAACAAGCATACACTAGGCCCTCTGTGGAACCGGTTTGAGAACCCTGCTTTAGAGTATCTACTGATAAACCTGTCATTGGATTATTCTCATAGACAGGTTAAATGTCCATATCGTAATTTAAGTTACACTTTTAAAGGAAATCGCTAACATTTACAATGGTATATAATGTTTTTGGGCCCCTCTTAGTACTTAGTTGTTGTGTCATTATCACTTCACGCTTGTATGTTAAATGTTGCATTGTTTCTGCTGGACTTTGGAGTTCCTGGCAAAGTCAGAGAAGCTATAGTCAGGCTCGAACTGCTGACTATCATGACATCATTTGTTCTGCCTGGCAGCAACTTTGACCACTATGCCACTCGTACCCCGATGGATCTGTTCCTTAACATTTTTTATATTTCCTACTAATGCAGGTTTGACTGTTGGGGAGGAAGTGGAAGCAGTCAATTCATTTATGTCTCGTGCTGCATTGACAACAAAATATATGACCAAATCTGGTGAGTCGTTGGGTTTAATTAAAGTCATTGTTAAATATGTGCAATATTTAAAATGGACATGTTCATTTTTTTTTTCTCAGCACGCACAGATATGATCACTATCCATGTTCGTGGATGGAACCTAAGGAAAAAGTTAAATCTTCACAATTATCTTGCTCAAAGATATGTTAAGGTACATTTGGTATTATGTTTTTGTTTATTAATTCTAATTTAGATTAACCTTTGCATTCAGTGTTGTGTAAAGTTCTTGAAAAGTTCATTTTAGTTAATTTTCTGAGTTCACAAGTTGTGTGAAGTCCCTAATTTAGACAAAATAATCGGGAAAATGGAGTTCATATCTTAACAGTGTCCTATAAAAAAAATACAAAGAGTAAAGAAAATATCAATCATGGTCACCGGTAAGATATTAACTCCATATACCTGATAATTTTGTCTTAAAGGTCACATATTGTCAAAATCGACATTTTCTGGCTTTTATTATCATAATGAAGGTCTAGGTGCTATGTATTTACCTTCTAAGTGTCTACACTGACGATTGTCAGACAAACGCACACTGCCTATATTTAGAACAGATTTAGAAGCTGTGCCTGAAAACGAGCTGTTTTGAATTCCTGCATTTTGAGATGTCACAAATGCCTAGGCTCCTCCTTCTGTCACTGCACACACACTACAGCTTGTTCCCTGTGGCTGCCTGATTGTGCGTCTTTCAAATCGGAAAATCAGAAGAAAGGCTCGTGAACATTAATTAGACAGACCAAAATCGACCTGTTTTTAGCAGAGCTACTGAGAAAAGAGCTTGCAAAACGCTATTTACTTGGTGTTTGATTACTTATAACTGCAAATATAACTTCATAAGTACATAAAAACGTAACAAAAAATATTAAAAAAAAGGTTACAATATGAGACCTTTTATTAGGGACTTCCCAAAACTTGTGAACTCAGAAAATGAACTAAAATAAACTTTTCAAGAACTTGACCCAACACTGTTTGCATTATAAGTATAACTTCATGTATGTTACAGACATTACAGAGAACAGCTGAGGTGGCAGGGGAGATTGAGATGACCAAATCCCACCTGAACAAAACAAGTGAAGATCTTCAGCAGTGGGTCACAGATGTTCAGTTGTGGGCAGCATCAAGTAAGTTTGTTACTAAATCTAAAGAAATCATGTCATGTGTGCAAGGGTGTAGGAATGAGTTTGATATTGAGGGGGACTCATTTTATTCAACAATCGTTGTTTTTATTGGGTGGGACTACATTAACTGCCACTAGGGATCATGTCCCCCCTTCCCCACCCGCTCCTACGCCCTTCCATTTGTGAAATTTGAATGTTATAACTTTTTGAATATTATGTTTTTAACGCTTATCGTTTTGTTTGCAAACAGCTCCGAGTACCATCAGTTCACATGATCCACAGGGGCTGCAGCGTCTAATGGAAGGCTTGGTCCTTAAAATCCACCAAAAGAAAATGGAGTTGTACAGAGAGACAGGTTTGTGATTGAGGTTTTTTTTTATTCATTTTGTAGGATCCTACACATTTCTTGTGAAAGTAATCTATAAATCTGAATGGAAATGTCATAATGTGTGTACTTTATTAAAATTATATTTTTCTGAAATCTGTGTTCATGTGTTACCTCCTTGTAGACAGCAACAAAGACAGGCGACGCAAGCGATCTGCCATTGCTAAAGAGAAGAGCAAACTAGAAGAGGCCATAACATCATACAATGCTCTGGTCTCAAATGCAGAGGCTGTGGATCCAGCAGACACCCTTTTAGCACAAGACTTTTCAATATGGCCTTGGGAAACAGGTAGAGATTGGAACAGGAATTTTTATTGTCAACGCAGTATTTAAGTTGTCTTTGTCTTCACTTACCACAATAGTGCACAATTAGATTCCATGTAGTTTAGTTTTATGTTACATTTATTTATAAAGAGAGAATCAGACTGAGTCCTTGGTCTCTTTTACAGCTGAGCCTTGTGGACAGAATATGTAAAATATAATTACAAGAAACATTATTAACAATTACAGCACATTCAACAGAAAATGGTTAAAGTGTAACTCTCGCCAAAATGTAACCTATGGTGTTTTGTTTTTTTATGGTTTCGAGTCAACCTTTTCATTAATAGCATAATTTGGATGCAAAAGCCACGTTTAAGATTTATTGTAGTCTCATTGTTCGGGCAAATAGCCGTTTGAATTGAAGTGATAGTCGTTGCTATGATGGCATAAACATTGCTATTCCTAAAACCCTAAAAAGGCTCAACATAACATTAAACTTTTTTCAAAGTATCACCAGGGGCTCTAGACATGAACTGGAACATTGAGAACATTGTTTGTGTTCAAAAAGTTTACAAAAATGCAAGGTTTTGTAAAAATTATTTTTGCAGTTCGTGATTCCGGTGTCTGCCATTTTGCCAGTCAAAAAGTGTCGATCTCTGATTGCAAAGTAACAGGGAAGAGAGTAAACTCCTAAAGCTTAGTTCCATATAAATGCATGGGTAATTTGTTGTTTTGTCGTGTCGTTAGTGAAAAACAATATTGACCTTGTAGTTCCTAATATGGAGTCTATTCATTTGCATTCGGAGATCGACACTTTTGGACTGTCAACATAGAGGCGGCTGGAAAGAAAAACCGCTACGTTGAGTTGTTAAAAACATTTATTTTTAGTAAACTCTGTGTACACAAACAATGTTCCCTTTCGTTCAGTCACTAGATTAGATTAGATTAGATTCAACTTTATTGTCATTACACAAGTACAAGTACAAGGCAACGAAATGCAGTTTAGGTCTAACCAGAAGTGCAATAGCAGCAAGTGCAGGATATACAACGTTTGCATAAGTGCAGGACATGGATATGTACTGAGTATATATAAATATGTCTATAAATAGAGAGATGGTTATTACTATAAACAGAATTTACAGGTGAATATGTACAGTGAATAATATACAGATGGTTAATACTATAAACAGAATTTACAGGTGGATATGTACTATGAATATAATATAATATACAGATGGCTATTACTATAAACAGAATTTTACAGATAGAGGTATACAATGATATGTTAGGCTAAAATTAGGAATATGGCAGTGGATTAAGGTAGTGCAATAAATTATGGACAGAAGCTATCCGAAAAAAAGTGTAAAGTGCAGTGGAAGTGATTGCATATTACAGTTAGAAGTACGGTGCAAAATACAAATGTAAACAGTAGGTACTGTAAATAACAGTCGGCAGTGCAAATGAGCATAATCCAGTTACGGTGTGGTAGTGCAAGATGAATAAGTAAACAGTTGTTACTGTAATAAAGAGTCGGTAGTGCAAATAACAAAGTGAAGGTGGATGTGAGGTAGGAGAGTTATCAGTATATGAGGGGAGTGGATCAGCGGGGGTTTGAGTTCAATAAAGAGACAGCTCTGGGGAAAAAACTGTTCTTTAGTCTGCTGGTCCTGGTCCGGTGGATCCTGAAACGCCTGCCGGAGGGCAGGAGAGAAAACAGTCTGTGGGCTGGGTGAGAGGAGTCCTTGAGGATGCTGCGAGCTCGATGCAGACAGCGTTTCCTCTGGATGTGCTCGATGGCAGGCAGTGGAGTCCCTGTGATGCGCTGGGCAGTTTTCACCACCCGCTGCAGTGCCTTGCGCTCCGCAACAGAGCAGCTCCCATACCATACTGCCACACAGTTGGTCAGGATGCTTTCTATTGCGCAGCGATAGAAGTTCACCAGGATGGCCGAGGAGAGCTGATTCTTCCTCAGTGTCCTCAGGAAGAAGAGGCGCTGGTGAGCCTTCTTGACCAGGCTGGAGGTGTTGGTCGTCCACGACATGTCCGCTGAGATGTGGATCCCCAGGAACTTGAAACTGGAGACACTTTCAACAGCCATTCCATTGATGTGGATGGTGTCGTGTGTGCCTCTTGGCTCCTTCCTGAAGTCCACGATGAGCTCCTTCGTTTTGGTGGTGTTGAGGAGCAGGTTATTTTCGGTGCACCATGTGGCCAGGTGCTGGATCTCCTCCCTGTAGGCAGTCTCATCGTTGTTGCTGATGAGCCCAATCACCGTTGTGTCGTCCGCAAACTTGACGATAGAATTAGATCCATACACAGGCTTGCAGTCGGAGGTGAAGAGGGAGTAGAGAAACGGACTTAGCACACAGCCCTGTGGTACACCAGTGTTGAGTGTGATGGATGTGGAGCAGGTGGATCCTGAACGAACATTCTGGGGTCTGTCAGTTAGGAAGTCCAAAATCCAGTTGCACATTGAGGTATTGATGCCCAGGTCTCCAAGTTTGGCTATTAACTTGGTTGGGATGACAGTGTTGAATGCTGAGCTGAAGTCAACAAACAGCATGCGTGCATAAGTGTTTTTATTGTCCAGATGGGTGAGCACAGAGTGCAGTGCCATGGAAACGGCATCCTCTGTGCTCCTATTGCTGCGGTAGGCAAACTGGTGTGAGTCCAATGTGGATGGTAGAGAGTCTTTTAGGTGTTCCAGGACCAGCCGCTCAAAGCACTTCATAACGATGGGTGTGAGTGCTACAGGGCGGTAGTCGTTAGGGCACCTCGGGTTAGAGTGTTTTGGCACTGGCACAATGGACGTGCGTTTGAAGCATGAAGGTACAGCTGCTTGGGCAAGAGACAGGTTGAAAATGTCTGTAAAAACCTCAGCGAGCTGCTCCGCACATGCCCTGAGAACACGACCAGGGATGTTGTCTGGTCCAGCAGCCTTGTGCGCGCTGATCCGGCTCAGTGACTTGCAGACATCTGTGGAGGAGAGTGTGATTGGTGGGTCAGCTGAGGGTTTGAGCTTGGTGGCAGTTTCTCTGTTGTCTCTTTCAAAGCGAGCATAAAAGTGATTTAGCTCGTTCAGGAAGTTGACATCAGTGGCTGCGGGGGTGGAGTGGGGGGGTTTGTAATCACTGATGGCCTGGATGCCCTGCCACATGCGTCGAGGGTCAGAGTTGGAAAAGTGACCCTCTATCTTTAGCTTGTAGCAGTGCTTGGCCTTTTTGATGCCCCTCTTCAGGTTAGCTCTGGATGCGCTGTAGGCTTGTGCATCTCCTGATCTGAAGGCAGTATTGCGTGACTTCAGCAGGAGTCGCACTTCCCTGTTCATCCATGGCTTCTGATTTGGGTATGTGGTGATCTGTTTCTGGGTTGTAACACTGTCAATGGTGGTATTGATATGATCCAATACAGAGGAGGTGTAGGAGTCAATGTCCGTGTGAGCGCCACTGGTGGCTTGAGAAGCAAACACACTCCAGTCTGTGTGTAGAAACCTTTCCTGGAGTGTGGAATCAACCCCCGCAGGCCACACCTTGATGGTCTTTACTGATGGCTTCACACGGTTGATGAGGGGTGAATATTTGGGGATGAGGAACAAAGAGATGTGGTCTGACTGTCCCAGGTGGGGGAGGGGTGTCGCAACGTAAGCACCAGCCATGTTTGTGTAAACATGGTCTAAGGTTTTGTTTCCTCTGGTGTGGCAGGAAACATGCTGGTGAAACTTGGGTAGCACTGACTTTAAGTTTGAATGATTAAAGTCACCTGCAACAATAAAAGCAGCTTCCGGGTGATCAGTCTGTTGTTTACTGATGGCTGCATGAAGTTCTTTCATAGCAAGCTTGGCATCAGCATCCGGGGGAATATAGGCTGCAGTTATAATGGTGGAAGTGAACTCTCGCGGCAGATAAAACGGTCTACATTTAACCATGAGAAACTCGAGGTTAGCTGAACAATGACTCCCAACAATAGCAGAGTTTGTGCACCAGGCTTTGTTAATGTAAATGCACAATCCACCACCTCTGGTCTTACCGGAGCCATCTAATGTTCTATCCGCCCGGAGTGTGTGGCATCCCGCTAGCTCAATAGCGGTGTCCGGTATTCCGCCGTTTAGCCAGGTTTCCGTGAAGATTAGGACGTTACAGTTCAAAAGTTTCTTACTGTGTGTGATGCTGAGTCGAATCTCCTCCATTTTGTTCACTAGCGACCGTACATTGGCAAGGAAAATACTGGGTAAAGAGAGCCGATGTGGGGTAAGCTTTAGCTTTAGCCTTAGCTTAGCTCTCAGACCACCGCGTATTCCCCGCCTTTGTTTACGATCTCGGCGCCGCCTGCGAGCACTTCCGCCCGGCCGGGCAGAGTGCATAGCCTCGGGTGTTCTAGCGATCTCAGGAAGGAGTCGAAGATTGTCCATAAAACTGTCGGAAATTCGCAAACCAATATCCAAAATCTCACCACGGGTGTACGATGTTAAGGCACAACTATTCTGAACGAACAGACCCGAGATGAGCAGGAAAAATACCGCAAAATTGCAGAATCTGGAGAGACCCAGAGCC